>NC_043991.1:3109771-3234771 GCF_902150065.1 Myripristis murdjan | reverse complement strand
TTGAACAGTCAGAATGGAGGAAGTACCTTGACAGAGGCCTGTTCAGCAGAACAACAGACATGAAGAACAGACGCTCCTGCTGGCTGATGGGCTGTAACACAAAGTGAATTTTCACCTCATGGACTGAAAATACGGCTGGGATTTTTTTTTTCCGCTCTATTTGAATAATCCCAACTTGCAAATATGCGAATGGCACGAATTTTGCGTATTCGTGTCACTCCCGTCGCAGTTCAGCAGCACATTTCATCCAATGTACTGCAGTCTGTGTGCAGAGTTCAAAACAGGGAGCCAAGTCGCCTTTTTCACCCCGCCGCCATGCTTGGTTAGGTGACGTCGTGATGATCAGAAGCAGGATTAAGCACAGTCACAGCTGGAAATCAACACTTCCCATGGCCGAGTCACGTCTTCTTACTGTTGTTTTATTGTCTCAGAATGACAGAGCAGCCATTCACCTCCATTCATTTTACATTTTACATGAAAATCACGGCGGTTAAACACGTCTGACGTCTTTTAGAATCGGCTTTGAGGTTATGACGCGCTGCACGTCTTTTCACTCAACACTGCTCTTGAAATAATATTTTTACAGAGGAGTTTTAACGCTGGAGTCTCACCGCCTCATGACGTGAGCTGACCAAACATGGCGGCGAGGCGGATGATGACTCAGACGAAGATCCGGCTAATGAGATGTGATTACGAGCCGCAGAGTCACAGGATCCGTTTCCATGATTAACTTTGATGAAATGATGCAACGTTTTCATCAGGATAAACATCACAGATTAAGCCAAGACAGAGTGAAATGAATGTCAGATTAGAGTCAACACACTCAGTATGGAGACACACACACACACACACACACACACACACACACACACACGCTCTCTGCAGCACGGCCTAATGCAGCGTGTGCCGTGTGATAGAAGTCGATTGATTTCAGATCAAAAACCCTAAAGCGCGGCATCGTAACTTCACAAAGATCCGTGCGGTTCAAAGGCCTCGAAACGCTCCACAAAGAGGAACGAAACCTTTCGACAAAAAAAATCCTGTGAAAGGCAGAGGCGATCTGAGGTGAGTGTGTGTTACCTGCTTCTGAATAGGCGAGCCACTTTGTACTGTTTGGCTGCTTCACCTTTTCTCAGCAGACACTCAAAAAGCACAGATACTGAAAAGTGTAACGCGGTCTAAATTATAAAGGATATTCAAATGGTGAGTTAGTGACAGAAAATTAACTGTTTTTCAATCATTGTGACCAAATACAGTTTGCATACACTTCATTATATTCACATCTATACTATACATATATTATAAGTTCTTCTTTTAACTTAAAAAACATTGCAGCTGAGTGCTAAAGTGTGATTTGGTGAGATTTTCAATTGTGTTTAAAGAATGAAATTATTATTATTTTTTGTTTGTCTGGCTAAATCACACTGGAAAGGTTTGCACACCTACACCTTCATGCACTACAGCATGCATGTATCACTTTCCATGCAAACACTGGGATTTATTATTAAAAAAAAAAAAAAATCCCTTTGCACATTTTGGAGCCACTGAAAAATGATGATTCCAGTTGCGTCACGCTAATAAGAAAAGGTCCTCACTTCAGTGCAGAAGTCTACGTTTTACACTTCCAATCACATCAACTTACACAAACTTTAAATAAGAAAATCTTAGGGGAACATCTATATTTTTAGTCCCTGCTTCAAGTTTGGCCCAAAGCATCTCTCTGCCTGCAGCGAGGCTCCTCTGCACGTTCACACGACGTGCATCACAGCTGCTACACATGCAAGGTGTCGAGCGACTGGACAGAACATGAGCAGGTTTTTATGAGCGGGTTGGAGATGACGGTGCATCGTGATTAGATGCGTTATGGCTGCTTTGCATTCGTTTGAGACTTGGAGGCTGGACTTGAGCCACTTCTGAACCAGCCGTCGCCGCCGCCTTCGCTGAGAACGGACAGAAAATGACAGCATGAGACGCATCAGCTCTGTTTCTGACTCGACTGATTCGTTTCATGAGTCACATCAAATATCAAATCTGAAATGTGACGTCGAACGGGGGAAAACGGGAAACGTCGGGTGCATCGCTGGACTCTGTCTTGCCACAGCAGTTTCATCTTCCTCACTCTGATACCGTTTAGATGCCAACCTCTTTCTAATTAATTTATCGAGGTGAGATGTTGGGATCTGCAGTGTCCCCTGGCCCCGGCTAGTGGCCCTGACGGCTTCTCAGCATCAGCCTTTACATCCGACTGTTTCATGAACCCCTTCATGTTGCAGCGGACAACATGCTGTCTGTCAGGAGAGTTTTAACCCTGTAAAGCCTGAACTATGAAAGAATTGGCAGAAAATTCCAATTTTTTGAAACTGAACCCTTTACTTAGTCCTATAACAAAATGTAAAAAAAAAAAAAAGATTTTTCAAAAAATATGTTATTACCTACGGTTTTTCTGTTGTATCATATATGATATGTACTTGAAGTGCCAATGGTCCAGGGTGAACAGGGGAAGTGTCCAAAGGTATACAACAGTATTTTGGTCAAGTATTGATTAAACTGAAAACGGAATGTGTTATTTGATAACGTGCATCATATATGATGCAAATGGCTTTATAGGGTTAAAGCAGACTGAAGATTCTTGTATCATATAAAACCAGACGACTTAAGGAATCCACTGATGTCAAGCATTTCAATCTAGGTTGTCAGCAAGGCGCATAAATATCTCTGCAAATTTTGGCTAAATGTTTTGTCATTTCCAGCGGGGTCCCGAATGAAAATGGGTTCTCTCCCCTTTGCAGACACGCCCACCTTCTGCTAATCCCATGCAGTTTGGGCCCCAAAGCCTGCAGTCCACATGTGTTCTTGTGGCCTGTTGTAAAATGGTGTGTGTGTGCAGACTGGGGCCTAAACAGTCTTGGAGCTGCATCAGCTGCTTTGACTGGAAACAGACTGCAAAAAAAAAAAAAAAGACTAAAACTGACACTGAAACTGATGAAAAGTAAACTAAAAACAAAACTAAACTGGCAAACCTGCTTCAAAAATGAAGTAAAATGGAACTGAAACTGAAAACAAAACGTCAGAATGAAATAAAAATAATGATAATAACTAATGAAAAATGCAAAACTGGACCACAAGTCAGGAATGGGGGCAGAAGCAAAATGTATTTTAGCCACCTTAAATAAATAAATAAATAAATGAATGAATGAATGAATGAATGAATGAATGAATGAATGAATAATAAGAATAAGACTTTTCCTTTAGTATTGCATTTTCTCCACAGCAGAGCCTCTGTATTCCTGTGCATGAAGCCATAATTCACCGACTACAGACAAGAACCTCATGCAACACCGGCCCAAAAAATGTGGAATAACCCTTTAAGTTCAGTGAGCAGGAAATGGCCAGACATTAGCAGCATGATCAGGCCCAAAAAAAAAAAAAAAAAGAGGACCGAGCAGCAAATGGCTCACACCATTTGTCCCATGTGACGTCCACTCACTGTCCCATCTTTCCTGTCGCCTCCCCAACTGGGCACGGGCGAGTCCAACTGGACTGACAGAACAGACACACACACACACACACACACACACACACAAAAATAAAAATGGTGGAGCTGAATTTCAATACAATGCCCATGTTACACAGAGATAGTATTGTGAATTCACACACGAGCCTCAGGAAACAAGGGGACAGTAAATATCCTGTTCCTGTGTTTGTCCCACGCTGAGCTGCCCACATAAAGAACATAAACATGAGGCGTGTGGCGGCGCGGGGCGGCGGGGCGGCGGTTAGCGCCGTCGCCTCACCGCAAGAAGGTCCTGGGTTTGATTCCCGGCCGGCCGCCCAGCCAGGCTCCTATGGAATCAGATTTGAGCCAAAAAGATCAAAGAAAACCTCCTCAGTATCGATTCACTGCCAGCTCTCTCCTTCACGCTGCCTGAATTTTTGTCATCTTGGTGGGCGGGGTCTTTTCAGCGGTGCGTCCCTATTGGCCACTGAGTTTCTGAGTGACAGCACATACATTGCCATGCCACCACAAACTAACCCTTAATGTCTATAAAACGCAGCACATTTCATTAAATTATCCTAAAATGTTGATTCTGTCACAGACGGCACTATATCGCTAGATGTATTTGAGTTTCAAGGGGGAAAGACAGTAAAAGTCTCATTAATTTAACATTTTTAGAAAGTTAAATTAATGTTTTTAGAGTTGGAAGTGAAGTTGAACACTTTATTAATCTCCCAGATCCGCTGTTCAGGTTGTCCAGACGACCAAAAGAGAAACCCGCTCGCTGCACTCAACGACGTCACTCAGAAACCTCAGTAGCCAATGAGGACGCGCCGCTGAAAAAACCCCGCCCACATGAGACGTTTGTGAAAGAAATGCAAACAAAAATTCAGGCCACAGGGAAAACAAAAGTCTGATCAGTGAGCTGGAAAATAAAGGATATATTATCAAAAACAAAAAAGGCCAATAATTTTGCTCGATTACACAAATAATTTGTTTGCAAGTTTAAAGTTTTACATTTGAGATGACTTTTTTTTTTTTTTTTTTTTTCTCAAATTCCTGTTTTTTCTTGACACTGAGGAAGTTTTGTTTGATCTTTTTGGCACAAATCTGATTCCATAGGCTGCTTTCTGTTTTCCCCACTGGGAGCTCTGGTTTCCTCCCACAGTCCAAACACATGCAAGAAGAAGAACTGGAGATATGAAATCGCCCCTGGGTGTGTGTGTGTGTGTATGTGTCATGTTTTTCCATGCGTTACATGTGTGTATTTGCATGTGTGTGTGTGTGTGCGCCTGTGCTTTGCTCACATGTACGTGCGTCTGTGTGTGAACACAAACACGGCCAGATGATAATACCATAATAATATACAATCCAGTCAATGGGGTTTTCCTGTCTGTGGGTCATTGTTCACAACACGCTTATTCTCACAGTCGTGCTGGGAGCGCCGCCCCGATACCATCTGTGCATGAACCGATTTATGAGACCAAGCCTGCACTGAGAGAGTTTAGATTTTAGCCCAAGAGTCAACGATAAATCAAGTTTCAAGTCATGTTTTGTCGACGTTTTGGAGCAACTTCAAAAAACTAAGCCCCGATTTACTAATAAAGGTTTATGGACACGCAAATGGCACTAATGTAATATTTCTATGGAGGTCATTGCAAAAACTCAAAATCTTACCAAGATTATTTGTCTTATTTCAAGTCAAAATGTCTTATTTCTAGTCAAAAATATCTCATTACACTTAAAATAAGACATGATCATCTAAGAAATAACTTGTTTTTAGACAATTTTGCTTATTGCTTATTGCAAATTTGCTTGTTTCATTGGCAAAATTTGCCAGTGGAACAAGTGAAAACTCACCTGAAACAAGTGAAAATTGTCTAAAAACAAGTTACTTCTGAGGTGATCATGTCTTATTTTAAGTGTAATGAGATATTTTGACTAGAAAAAAGACATTTTGACTTGAAATAAGACAAATATTCTTGGTAAGATTTTGAGTTTTTGCAGTGTCTGTCAGAGGCTTCGTGGATGAGAAGTGAAGCGTCTTCGAAAATCAACAAACACGTCCAGTTGCCCCTGATTCAACTCCATGTAGATAAAAAGTAATAGTAACAGTATTTAATACCTTAGAACTTACGGATATGCATTTAAAGGCGTGTCAGCCGGAGAGCACAAAAATAAGAGTTAGGGTTTATTCTAGTATTAAAATTCTAAGTATTAAAGCAGCTCCTTGTGCCTGATTTACTAAATTTGCTCCTTTGCTCCCCCTCTGTACCGCCCAGTGAACGCACGCTTTATTTTAGGCACAAACATGGAAATTATTGTTAAATCTACCAGCAGCATGCAATCCACCAGGAACTCTCCCTGTTAATCAGAAGTAGATTACATTACGTTACACTATTACCCGACTACAATGGACTTTATCTGATTTCATGAGGAGGCTGAGCCTGCAGTTTTCACTCCTTTGCACCTTTGCCAAACGGTGTTACCCCTGCAGATTAGAGCCAGATTAGAACCAGCATGCTGCACAATATTCAATGGTGGATAAACGCAAAGACGATGAGGATGAGGATGCGGAGGAAGAGCTGGAGGAAGAGGAAGATGAGGACAGCGGCTCTGCCCAGGTGTGCCAGGTGCATCACGGCTTGGGTGATATGTGATTTTTACCTCCTGAGTTTGTTCACCATATGGATTATTTAAATAAAATCTATATTAGACATTCTGTGTAATTTCTGTAGGCCGTCTTCGAACAGAAAATATTAGACATGTTTAATTATTTGGACTGGATTATTCAGAAGGAGTAGATTAAATTTGTTTAATATTAGTGCATCTTGTGTGCATCTTGTTGAAACAGCAGCTCTGCTATTCTAACTGGCTAATTTGGGTCAAAATTGCATTTAAATGTCAGCTGTTAGTAAATCACTCGCTAAACTGATAATAGCTGTACCCCGTTTTTGTTTTTTTGGCGCATGCAGCCGGTTTGTCCCCGCCTCAGTAAATCAGGGGGTAAGAAACTCTGACAGAAAGATTTACATGTTGGGCCTTTAGCCGACCCTCCTTTAAACAACGACGACGTAATAATTCATGCAACAGTAAAACGAAAAATTACAAGCAGTCAAAACCCGGGAATGCGAAGGCCTGGCTGCTACGACGCCATCACAATACTCCTTTTACAACAAGAGAACAAAAAAAGGAAACAGAGAAAGGAAGAGTGATGACATTCCATCTGATGAAGATCACCGACGAAACCCTGGAATCCGGATTTCAAGTCAAACATGAACGTCGAGTCGAGTGGGAGTGAACCGGCCAGAAATATGATTCAAAGATCATACAACATGTTAGGATAACCTGCCCGACAGCACATACGTGGCTGCAGATTCCCTCACTCTCAACACACTATTTGCAAACACACACACACACACACACACATTTCTGATAGATAGATAGATAGATAGATAGATAGATTATTGATCCCAAACTGGGAAATTCTTATGTTACAGCAGCATCAACAGAAACATAAAATAAAATTAAATAGAATAGAATACAGTGGTCCCTCGTTTATCGTGGGAGTTACGTTCTAAAAATAACCCGCAATAGGCGAAATCCGCGAAGTAGTCAGCTTTATTTTTTACAATTATTCTAGATGTTTTAAGGCTGTAAAACCCCTCACTACACACTTTATACACTTTTCTCAGACAGGCATTAACATTTTCTCACTTTTCTCTCTTGTTTAAACTCTCAAAGTTCAAACCTTTGTAGAAAAATAAGTCCAGTATTATAGAATGAACGCATTCTGTACTGTACAGGAGACACGGCACGGAGGAGATTGATTGACAATGGTCTACAGTCCCTTAGCCAATCAGGACACAGAACACAATGCGCTGTTAAAAAAAAAAATAAATAAAAAAAATAAATAAAAAATTGCACTTAAAAAAAAAAAAAAAAATGCGAAACTACGAGGCCGCGAAAGGTGAACTGTGTTATAGCGAGGGACAACTGTAGATGCAGAAGTATATACAATAAAGATTAAATATATACAATAAAGACAATAAAGACTAAGTATATTCAATAAAGACTAACCTAAGAATATGAGATATGACATGTGAAATATACAGATGGTAATAAATAAATATGAAATCTACAGATGGTATGGCACAGAGTTAGCATGAAACCATGAAACCATGAAACCATGAAACCATGAAACCAAGAAACCAAGTGGCAGAACCCGACGCCCGGTGCTGGGATTCAGGAACTGTCAGACTCGATTCGGCCCCTTATGGAATCACCCCCTTCCCCTCCCGTCAGTATGAAAAACAGTATGAATGCATATTAACCTGGGACGTAATAACACACTCTTTTGTTTTATCTTGGAGCTGAACCTCTGCACAGTAGGGATGGGCGTATCGATCCTGTGGTATCGATATATCGATACTCACATGCTACTCATTTGGCATCAATTTCCTTAAACAAATCGATACTAACAAATAAGAATTGGGGGTGCATGCATAACTTCCAGCTGTTTTAGATAGCTTCCTTCACTTCCTATGTGCCGACACACCCCTGTGCCAGGCGGCGTATTGAGCTGGCCCGTGTCTCGTGACGGCCCGACAACACAGCCAGCAAGAGTGGCTCGAATGCGGGAGCCGGAGGAACACACAGAAAATAATGGCAGATCGGTCTTTTTTTCTTTTTACAAGAAAAGTGCAAGAAAACAACAATAACAGTGAAAATGTGCAAATTTGTGTTCATATTTAATTTATTTAATTCATATTTATGTTATTTATTTTAATTTTAGTTTTATTATGTATTGACCTTAATAAATATGGTATAAATGGTCTGTATTTGTCATGTAATTTGTCTTAAATGTAATAATATTTTGAATGAAAAAAATTGCCAATAAGAAATGATCAGTATCGGTATCAGTATCGGTATCGATGAAAATGCAAGAAAAAGTATCGGTATCGTATTGAATCCTAAAAGTGTGGTATCGCCCATCCCTACTGCACAGCCTTGCCAGTGTGTTTATCCTGTATTTAAGGCAGCAGACGGGTACAAAAACACATTTCTAGTGTCACGAAATTTGCGAAATGTTCAATTTGGGCGCCTGGTCCTCGTCGTGGACTGACCCAAATGCTTCAGTGGCAACAACCAGTGTGACCAGTCCTGCAGGCCAGCGCCGACTGGGCCTCTGGAGACCTGCGGGCTTTCATGGAAAGGACCTGGCTCTGCTGAATGAAACATGCTATTAATATTTCACCGACTGCAGGACTCTGTGTATTTAAGTGTGTGTGTGTGTGTGTGTGTGTGTGTGTGAGAGAGAGAGAGAGAGCGAGAGAGGGAGGGAGAGCGGTGCAAAGGGGAAAAGGGAAGAAGCACTTCTGGGAAAGTCAGTTTACCCAACAAGCACTCAGGAAGCACTTTAGTTGTCATGACAGCGTCACGGCGGTGAGATGATGGGGTGATGGAGGGAGAGCGAGAGAGCGAGAGGCAGAAAGTAAAACAGGGCGAGCGAGAGAATGGCAAAGTGCAGCGAGAGGAGCCCGCGGCAGCTTCTAATTGAACGAGATCTGAGGAGGATGAATGGCTGCGCTTTGTGCCGCGAATCCAGTCGATTTATATTTCAGAGGACTCCTGGTACTTCCAGCGCTTTGAGCTGTCAGCCGCCGCGCTGTTTTCTCTCTTGAAGATGAACTCTGGATTATTCAGAACCGTTCAACCCTGCTCAAATATTTAGACTTGAATGAGAGGTTTACAATCTAATTATGCCAGAATGCATTAGGCTGTAGATGCGAGCGGATAAAACCCAGACTTCACTGATGTTGCTATTGAATCCTCATGTTTCCATAAAGTTTGCATGCAGACGGCGAGGCGGCGCGCTGAGGAAGATGCAACTTCATTTCTCCTTTTGTACAAAAAAAAAAAAAAACTCCCCCTCCACATGCAAGTGTGTTTGTCCACTTGATAACACGAAAACACACGAGCCAAGATGCTCAGGAGTGACTGGAGCGGCTTGTTCACGTCTCAGTTAGCTACAAATGCAAGAGAAAATCCCCTACAAAATGTCTTAAAGGAGTACACTCCAACGTTTTTGAGCAGAATAGCCTTTTTACCGACTTCCCCAGACTGAGATGAGACATTGGACACCATTCTCACCTCTGTACGTCCAGTGGTTTGGTTCCTACGGGTAGCATTTCCTGTTAGCTTAGCATAAAGACTTGAAGTCTATGGGAGTCATTAGCCGAGCTACGTCAAAATGAGAAATAAACCTTACAGCAGCTCCAAATCTGTCTTATTTACTCAGTATGTCCTGTGGATTTTGAAATACAGAGAGTACAGAGGTGAAAATGGTATTGAACATCTCATCTCGGTCTGGGGAAGTCGGGAAAAGGCTTTTTTTTTTTTTTTTTTTTTTTTTTTTTTACCCAACACGTTGGTGTATTCCTTTAAAAACGTCCCAGACTGTAAGGGAAAGCTAAAACCTCCTCCTAAAGGTCCCAAATAAATACATGTTGTTGAAAATTATATGTATGAAAGTGGCTCCTGTGTTAACAAGCACAAATAAAAAGTAAAGAGCCGCCGGTGACGTCAGCATGTCCAAAATGTTTAGTTTCCACCGTGCACACAATTAAAAGAAAACAGCATTCTCAAAAAAATCCCACTCTGGAGAGCGATATCCAAAAGTTGAGTTTTTTTCGGTGATCAAAAGCCTCATTTTGATGTGGACGGAGAGTCCAAACGTCAAGAAAAAGATGCAGAAAGAGAAGTGGTGATGCCGACATCAGCCACAGGAGACAGATTAGAGTTTATTAGAGATTATTAGAGACAGATTATTATAGACAAAAATGGCTTTGGTCAGATCATCTTCACCATCATATTATAAATATCATAAATAACGTTTGTGTGTATGTGTGTGTGTGTGTGTGTGTGTGTTATGCTGCCCAGCATCAACCACAAGCTCCAGTCAGCCCCTCTAACGCTATCCCATGATTCCCTAGAGGGCCATGATGGAGAGCGTCCTCATATTTCCACACCACAGAGCCGGTTCCTGAGCAGCACGACCTCCCTGACCAGATGGAGTTTGACATGTGTTGCCGCGGCGACTGACAGGCGGGAGGACGCACAGGAGGATCATGGGAGTGCCGCCGCCGAAACGAAATCGAGCGACCACGGGACGACACGCGTCAAAAAAAACCACACGCTGGTTTGGTTATTATACAGCTAATACTGCAATATTACATTAAAATCTAAGATATCATAAAATCAGAATTTAACACACACACACACACACACACTACTTGTATAGTGAAACACAAACAAAACCAACATAAATCCAGTTTTCATACAGGAAAGAGCTAAAAAAAAAAAAAAAAAAACTTGCTTATTAATTAACATGCTTTAACAAAATTGAGATGTGGCTGACTTTAAAATTGCACATATAACGTACAAAAAAAAAATATATATATATATATATATATATACATTGCTTCCTGACTGTATGTGGAGGTTGTTTGACATTAGAAAGAGAAAGAATCAATTCAAGGGATTTTTTTTTTTGGAGGAGAAAAGTAAAAAAACATGTTCATCTGTGAAAGGGTGGAGTATGAAAAGGAATTAAAAATGTGTCGTACACTTTGTAAATTTAAAAAATGAAGGTGGTAAACAAATATAAAGCTGATTATTTAACAAAGCGTAAGAAAAGTTTCAATTTTTTTTTTTGATGTAATGCAAGAAGGTAGAATAACAGTTTTCCATCACTGAAATATTGTTTATATCTGTCGTTCCTTTTGATGATTTATTTCTTTATTTATTTATTTACTGATCAACAATTTCCATCAATTGATACAACCACAAAAGTTGTTTGTTCCAACTCTCTAATACGACCCAAAGGACCAGCTCCTGAGCTAACAGCTAACGCGCTAACAGCTAGCAAACGTTAGCCTGCTAGCCATGCAAAAAAATCTTGGTTACAGTTAAGAAAAGGTTAAGGTTAAGGTTAGGGAAATGTTTTGTTGTAATGATTAAGGTTAAGATCAGGGCTAAGTTTAAAAAACATTAGCTAATGTTAGCTAGTGAATATTAACAAAAGTTAGCCTGTTAGCCACTACAATTACTTGGCTCAGGTTTGGGTTTAAGGTTTGTCATGACGGTTAAGGTCAGGAAAAGGTTAGTTAAGATGGTTAAGGTTAGGAAAAGGTTAGTTAAGACGGTTAAGGTCAGGAAAAGGTTTGTCATGACGGTTAGGGTTAGGGTTTAAGGTTAGTTAAGATGGTTAAGGTCAGGAAAAGGTTTGTTAAGATGGTTAAGGTTAGGAAAAGGTTAGTTAAGATGGTTAAGGTCAGGAAAAGGTTTTTTAAGACGGTTAAGGTCAGGGTTTAAGGTTAGTTAAGATGGTTAAGGTCAGGAAAAGGTTTTTTAAGACGGTTAAGGTCAGGGTTTAAGGTTAGTTAAGATGGTTAAGATCAGGAAAAGGTTTGTCATGACGGTTAGGGTTAGGGTTTAAGGTTAGTTAAGATGGTTAAGGTCAGGAAAAGGTTTGTTAAGATGGTTAAGGTTAGGAAAAGGTTTGTCATGATGGTTAAGGTCAGGAAAAGGTTAGTTAAGATGGTTAAGGTCAGGAAAAGGTTTGTTAAGATGGTTAAGGTCAGGAAAAGGTTTGTCATGACGGTTAAGGTTTGGGTTTAAGGTTTGTCATGACGGTTAAGGTCAGGAAAAGGTTTGTCATGACGGTTAAGGTCAGGAAAAGGTTTGTTAAGATGGTTAAGGTCAGGAAAAGGTTTTTTAAGATGGTTAAGGTCAGGAAAAGGTTTTTTAAGACGGTTAAGGTAAGGGTTTAAGGTTAGTTAAGATGGTTAAGGTCAGGAAAAGGTTTTTTAAGACGGTTAAGGTCAGGGTTTAAGGTTAGTTAAGATGGTTAAGGTCAGGAAAAGGTTTGTCATGACGGTTAGGGTTAGGGTTTAAGGTTAGTTAAGATGGTTAAGGTCAGGAAAAGGTTTGTTAAGATGGTTAAGGTTAGGAAAAGGTTTGTCATGATGGTTAAGGTCAGGAAAAGGTTAGTTAAGATGGTTAAGGTCAGGAAAAGGTTTGTTAAGATGGTTAAGGTCAGGAAAAGGTTTGTCATGACGGTTAAGGTTTGGGTTTAAGGTTTGTCATGACGGTTAAGGTCAGGAAAAGGTTTGTCATGACGGTTAAGGTCAGGAAAAGGTTTGTCATGACGGTTAAGGTCAGGAAAAGGTTTTTTAAGATGGTTAGGGTTAGGAAAAGGTTTGTCATGACGGTTAAGGTTAGGGTTTAAGGTTAGTTAAGATGGTTAAGGTCAGGAAAATGTTTGTTAAGATGGTTAAGGTCAGGGTTTAAGGTTAGTTAAGATGGTTAAGGTCAGGAAAAGGTTTTTTAAGACGGTTAAGGTCAGGGTTTAAGGTTAGTTAAGATGGTTAAGGTCAGGAAAAGGTTTTTTAAGACGGTTAAGGTCAGGGTTTAAGGTTAGTTAAGATGGTTAAGGTCAGGAAAAGGTTTTTTAAGACGGTTAAGGTCAGGGTTTAAGGTTAGTTAAGATGGTTAAGGTCAGGAAAAGGTTTGTCATGACGGTTAGGGTTAGGGTTTAAGGTTAGTTAAGATGGTTAAGGTCAGGAAAAGGTTTGTTAAGATGGTTAAGGTTAGGAAAAGGTTTGTCATGATGGTTAAGGTCAGGAAAAGGTTAGTTAAGATGGTTAAGGTCAGGAAAAGGTTTGTTAAGATGGTTAAGGTCAGGAAAAGGTTTGTCATGACGGTTAAGGTTTGGGTTTAAGGTTTGTCATGACGGTTAAGGTCAGGAAAAGGTTTGTCATGACGGTTAAGGTCAGGAAAAGGTTTGTTAAGATGGTTAAGGTCAGGAAAAGGTTTTTTAAGATGGTTAGGGTTAGGAAAAGGTTTGTCATGACGGTTAAGGTTAGGGTTTAAGGTTAGTTAAGATGGTTAAGGTCAGGAAAAGGTTTGTTAAGATGGTTAAGGTCAGGGTTTAAGGTTAGTTAAGATGGTTAAGGTCAGGAAAAGGTTTTTTAAGACGGTTAAGGTCAGGGTTTAAGGTTAGTTAAGATGGTTAAGGTCAGGAAAAGGTTTTTTAAGACGGTTAAGGTCAGGGTTTAAGGTTAGTTAAGATGGTTAAGGTCAGGAAAAGGTTTTTTAAGACGGTTAAGGTCAGGGTTTAAGGTTAGTTAAGATGGTTAAGGTCAGGAAAAGGTTTGTCATGACGGTTAGGGTTAGGGTTTAAGGTTAGTTAAGATGGTTAAGGTCAGGAAAAGGTTTGTTAAGATGGTTAAGGTTAGGAAAAGGTTTGTCATGATGGTTAAGGTCAGGAAAAGGTTAGTTAAGATGGTTAAGGTCAGGAAAAGGTTTGTTAAGATGGTTAAGGTCAGGAAAAGGTTTGTCATGACGGTTAAGGTTTGGGTTTAAGGTTTGTCATGACGGTTAAGGTCAGGAAAAGGTTTGTCATGACGGTTAAGGTCAGGAAAAGGTTTGTCATGACGGTTAAGGTCAGGAAAAGGTTTGTTAAGATGCTTAAGGTCAGGAAAAGGTTTGTTAAGATGGTTAAGGTCAGGAAAAGGTTTGTCATGACGGTTAAGGTCAGGAAAAGGTTTGTCATGACGGTTAAGGTTAGGGTTTAAGGTTTGTTAAGATGGTTAAGGTTAGGAAAAGGTTTTTTAAGATGGTTAAGGTCAGGAAAAGGTTTTTTAAGATGGTTAAGGTCAGGAAAAGGTTTGTCATGACGGTTAAGGTCAGGAAAAGGTTTTTTAAGATGGTTAAGGTCAGGAAAAGGTTTGTCATGACGGTTAAGGTTAGGGTTTAAGGTTTGTTAAGATGGTTAAGGTTAGGAAAAGGTTTTTTAAGACGGTTAAGGTCAGGAAAAGGCTTGTTAAGATGGTTAAGGTTAGGAAAAGGTTAGTTAAGATGGTTAAGGTCAGGAAAAGGTCAGGGTTGAGGTTAAGAAACATCAGCTCACTGACGTCCTCATGCAAACTTTAACACGACACCACAGCGTTGTTATTGACAGCAGCACTAGGGGGCGCTCAACTTTAAAGAGTAACTACAGACTGTAAATAAGCTGCTGGACAAACGGCCTGTGTGCTTCTAGGACAGTCAGTCTCTTATTATTTCTATGTACACTCATTTTGTAAAATAGAGAATAACTGAAATACATTTTCACTGCTTTTCATGTGAAAAGCAGCTGATCATCCTAACTGCAGTTATTATTATTATCATTATTATTATTATTATATTGACTGTATGTGGAGGTTGTATGACATTAGAAAGAAAAATAATCAATTCAGGGGATTTTTTTTTTTTTGGGGGGGGGGTGTAAAAAAAACATGTTCATCTGTGAGAGGGTGGAGCAGCTGTGAAAAAGGAATTAAAAATGTGTCGTACACTCAAAAAAATGAAGGTGCTAAACAACTATAAAGCTGATTTATTAACCGATATCCTTCCTCTTCTATCTCCTCTCCCTCGTCTGACCCTCCACCTCCTCCCGTCTCCTCCCGGGCCTGCCTCTCCGTCACGTGGCTTCCCGGCACGGCATTCCAGCATTCCAGCCGGCCTTTATTTGCCGACATTCCGATCGGCCTTTATTATTCCCAACATACCAGCATTCCACGGAGCCATTAGTGCAACATGCCGCTCCGTTGGTTTGACTCCCGTCTCTGTGGGGGCCGCCCTGCTTCGTCTCCAAACCCCTCCACCTCCACCACCTCCACCTCCCTTTCCCTTCCCTGTTCGCCTCGTCTGTCCTCACGCTTGTCTTTCCTTTTCCATCTGTCTCCGTCCTGGTCGTCCCTCCCTGCCCGGGTGCGAAACCCCGTCTTCGTCCCGTCCCTCGGTCCTCGCCGCCACCTCTCCTCGTCCTCGCGCTCCTCACCCGGCCGTGAAGCTCGCCTCCTCCTCTCGTCTCGCAGGGCTGACAGGGCTGCGGGCGATCACCAATTATCCCGGGCTAAGTCGTGTCTACATCTATATACCCCGCGCCGTCACACACACACACACACACACACACACACTTGTCTTGGCTCAGCGCTATCACTGCTGCACCACACACTTTATCTGTGGATGTGTTTGCTATCTTGCTATCAAAATATCTCTTATCTTTACACAGAGGATACGCCATTATGCTACTTTTTCCTGCTGTGTTCGTTGCTATTGTACTGAATAAATGTAAACAGCTACTTTTTGAATGACAATAACTCAGCCTGCCAAGAGGAGCTGGACAGATTTGAGACACTGAACAAAACTGAGGAGCTGATCGATGACTTTAGGAGGGGAACGTCGAGGTTTCCGCCGTCCTGATTAAAGGAGACGTGGTGGAGGAGGTCACCTCGTATGAAAGACCCCGGGGGGTTCATGTGGATAACCAGCAGGACTGGTAGGAGAACAATAATGTCGTCTTTAAAATCCCAATGAAATGACCTCACGTGACTTCTACTTCCTGTGAAACAGCGCGTCTTAAACAGTGACATCATCCTGCACTGCTGAATGCAAATTTCAGCCAATAAAACCTGCACGAATCTTTCAACATCCTCTCTCATCCGCCTCACCCCTTCAAAATAAAATTGCGTTGCGCTCCCAAGCTGATGTCCTGTTGGTTTGCATGCGTGAATGATGCTTCGTTGCACCGTGTCACCATCAAATTTCCTGTTTCAGCACGAAATACATCAAATCAATAAAGTAAGAGTCCATTTCCTTTCTAAGTGGGTCAAGTCTACACTAGTTTACATTTGAAGTCTTCAGTTTTTATGCCGTTGTTTGTTGGGGTTGCAGCCTTATGAGGTCAGGACAGGACCAGGATCAATAAGCTGATCAAGAGGGCTGGATCGATTATTGGCCCGACGGTCACGGGTTGCACATCCTTCACTGTCAGAAACAACAGGAGTCCACTTCTGTTCCCCAAGGTAACATCTACCAGAGATGGGGACTTGAGTCATTGCGACTTGGACTCGAGTCGACTCAAGTCGCTGTTTTAATGACTTGTGACTTGACTTGACAAAAAATAAAAAACTTGAGACTCCACTTGGACTTGGAAGTTTAAGACTTGGGACTTGACTCGACTTGAGACACGATGACTTGAATGACTTGATTGTTGTTCATGTTTTCAGTTTGAATATAAAATATAAAATAAATATCTCTAGCCTGTAATATTACCCGGTATATGAGCGCACGCTGGGAATGGTGCTGTAATGATTGGATGACGACCCTGTCAATCAGTCATGCCCTCTCTACTACCCACCTTACGTTTTGGAGAAACACGCCCCTCATATCAGACGGTCATCATCATGTCGGCAGTCCGTCATTTGAGAGCCATTCTGCCGACTAATATCTTATATTTTCTCTTTATTAAGACCGGATTCTGCAGGTAAGATTGTAATAATGTGACTTGACTTGGACTTGACTTGATCTATTACAGGACTTGACTTGACTTGACTTGACATAACCTGTGACTTGACTTGACTTGACATAACCTGTGACTTGACTTGACTTGCCCAAGAAAAAATTACTTGGGACTTACTTGAGACTTGAAGGTTAAGACTTGAGATTTACTTGAGACTTGCACATGGGTGACTTGATCCCATCTCTGACATCTACACACAGGTAACCCCACAGAGCTAATTACTGGACTTCAAGGTAATTATGTGAACCTTTTTCAGAGCCAAAAAGGAAACATGTATGCAGCATTTCCTCTAAATATGAAGGTCAAACAGCATTTGTTAGGCCAAATACAATGCATGAATGAATAATTATATAAATAAAAACCTAAATAAATCCATAAATTAGGTCAAATATTAATTTAAGGTAGATTTAAACTTGCAGGCTACAGTTGAGTTGCCTTGAAATGACATAAGTTTTGTAGATTTGTGGATATGAAAAATGGGTAATATGGTTATCCAGTCAATATTGTAGTTATAATACAGGAACAAGACTGAACTCTATAAGGCGCAAACCACAAGGGGACAAAAGCCGCACCTTGGAGGACCCAGTGTCAAGCCGCTGGACCCCTAAAGGTGCATTTATGTGCTTTATTTTCTGAGAGTGTTTCCACAGGACCTTCATAAAGCAGGAGCAACCGGCTCACAGCAGCTTCAGTGAGAAATCCACACCCTGATACCTCTCAGTCATGTCAGAGACTTCCTCAATAACCTGCCCAGATAATCTGCGTGGGATTGTTTTAGCGTCCCGCTCCGTCCAGCTGACCCTGCCGGATAATTTTAGCTCTGTTGTTGTGACTCCTTCCTGTGTTTGACTTCAGCGTGCACATCTATTTGTGCCCGTTTCACCGACTCACTGGTTTTCTCGTCTTTGTTTCACTGTTATGACCTGCCAGTGATGATTTTTTTTTTTTTTTTTTAATAAATGTTTGACTGATTCCGCTGCTTTAATTTATGTGTTTTGGTCACTTTTTGCGATTTTTCTGTTCCTAATGTTGAGGTTGGTTTTTTTTGTGTGTGTGTCCTTATCACTTTCTTTTTCATTTTGAAACAACAAAACAGATCAAATCAGGAAGGCAGCACACACATCTGGTCAAATCACATACTCCACTTTCTTATATTATTCATGAACACATGTATATGAAACAAAAACAGACAAGCAAATAAAACAAACCACAATGCACAAGGGGGAGAAACTCACAGTGACAGAAAAAAGCTTAACGAGTAAATGAAGCTCAGTTTTCTCAAAAGCAAAGTTGTTCCTTATTGTCTAAGTTGACCTTCATCATCTCTGCAAAACTGAACCCCTGAACCCTCGACGTCCCTCTGAGCTACAAATAAACAGAACGAATGAATAAATGAACTTTGGAGCTTTTAACACATCAGCAGGCAACAAGCAAGCCATCTTTATTTCAGCCCACAAGACTTTATCAGAAAGCAAACAGTTAAATCCTCCACTGCTACACACACACACACACACACACACACACACACAACTCCACATATGACAAAAAGAGCCCATTACTTGTTAATGTCCACGCTTTTCACAAGAAGTCTGCAAATGCAAAAGTTTCTTTCTCACAAAGATTTTTCACTGTTTTATGGTCCTCAGGTAGAAGAGGAAGATGGTTCTTGACCCTATCAAATAATCATTTCCTTAAGTTTAAAAAAAAAAAAAAAAGGACAGCACAAAACAAAATGAGCCGAAAATAACATCCAGTGTCCAGATGCAAAGGCAAGATAACACACCTCACTTTCAACAGTATTATTTTACTTTTTATTTTATTTCTTATTCTTATTCTTATATTTTTTGGGGGAAATTAAGCTTTATTTTATTTTTTTTTAATTTTATTTTTAATTTTTATTTTATTTTATTCCTCTCTCATGTTTCCTCAAGGCTACACTCTGGAATAAGGTGTTTTCAGTGCAAAACAACAGTCCCTCTTTCAACATTATCTTATTATTTTAATTTCCTATTTTTATTTTATCGTATATTGTACTTTATTTTTATTACATACTGTATTTTATTTTTATTTTATATTTTATTTTATTTTTATTATACATTTTATTTTATTTTTATGTATTATTTTAATTTAATTTTTAATTATTAATTATTATATTTTATTTTTTTCTGTTTTATTTTATTTTACTTTATTTTATTTTATTTTATTTTATTTTAGTTTTTCCTCCTTCATTACATATGCTTTGCCTGCAGCCTGCATTCTGGAATAAGGTGTGAACACGCTGACGTGCCCAGCGAGCGGCCGGCCGCACGTCCCACATCCACACTTTCACACATGAACTCATTAATTTGTTGCAGAGTCTGCAGACGGCCCGGCACGCCTAACGAGGCTCTAAATCAGATTCAGTCACACCGTACGGTACCAGCAGACCGTCACGTTGATCATATCACATTTAATAACGCAGTGAAGTAAGATTTTTTTAAAAAACGGCAGGACGGTGATGTTTGGACCAACGTGCCTCGGCCTCGTCTCCCCGGCACGACGACCACTCACACTGCACCGCCTCAATGTTTTCCATAAATAGAGATGTACTTTGCACTACACGGACATGCAGAGATTCCCATGGAGGAAACGGAGAGGCTGAGGGGGGGGGGGGGGGGGGGGGGGGGGGTGGAAGGGAGGGGGGGGGGGTAGATAGGAAGAGGTAGAACTTTGATGGAGAGAGATGGGCGATGTTCAAAGGCAGAGGAGTGAAAGAGTGAAATAGAGGAGGAGGTAAATGGCGAGAGAGTACAAGATGGGAGAGTAGTAGATGGGAGCAAAAAAAAAAAGAGAGAGAGAGAAAGAGAGAGAGACAGAAACCAGGAGAGGAAAGTGCAGAGCGAGAGAGACAGAGAGAGAGGCAGAGAGGATAAAGAGAGTGAGAGGAGACAAAAGGGGAAATGGAGAGAGAGATGAGTGAGGAAGAGATGGAAAAATAGATAAAGAGAGGAGAGAGGCACAGAAACAGAAAATGGGAGGTAGAGAGAGTGTGTGTGTGTGTGTGTGTGTGAGAGAGAGAGAGAGATACAGAGATAGAGGCTGAGAGGAAAAAGAGAGAGAGAGTGAAAGGAGAGAGAGTGTGTGTGAGAGAGAGAGAGAGAAAGTGAAACGAGGCAAAAGGGGAAATGGAGAGAAAGATGAGAGAGAGAAAGATGGAAAAATAGATAAAGACAGGCACAGAAACAGAAAAAGGGAGGTAGAGAGAGCAAAAAAGAGAGAGAGAGAGAGAGGGGGAGAGGAAAAGAAAGAGTGAAAGGAGGCAAAAGGGGAAATGGAGAGAAAGACGGGCGAGAAAAAGATGGAAAAATAGATAAAAAAAGATACAGAAACAGAAAAAGGAAGGTCGAGAGAGCATGAGAGAGAGAGAGAGAGAGAGAGATGTCCATAACGAGTTCTGGCCTACATTCACAAAGGCTGTGTTAATTCATGCTCCACTAGGCAGCACACAGAGCCAATACAGCCAGGATACACACACATTTACTTACCGCACACACACACACACACACACACACACACACACACACACACACACACACACAGGGTACTTAACACTGACCTGTAACTCATCAATTCATACGGTCCACGGTACAACACCAAAATATGCACGCTCACAGTCTCACACACACACACACACACACGGAAAGAAAAACATAAAACACACACACACACCGAAAAACCTGCAGAGACCACACAGAGACACACAGCTATCACCACTGCAGCACACACACGAGCACACACACGTTATTTATTAAAAAACACAGAAAATGAATGAGTTTTCTCCTTTCTAAAAGACACACCGACGCTAAAACACATCTGATCTGACGACGGAACAGAAATCAGACTTCTTCTTAAACCCAGCTCTGCAGATGTTCGAAAAAGAGGCACAAACAAACCAGAAAAGCAGAGAGTGAATACACCCACCCCTTCACACACACACACACACACACACACACACACGCCATGAGCAGAATTCACACTCGACACTTCAATCCTTCAATCTGAGTGATTGAAATGCACATGAGAAACTGTTTACTAAAGCAGGGAACACATACGCTTATGACAGAGGAAGAGAGAGCGAGTGTGTGTGTGTGTGTGTGTGTGTGTGTGAGTGAGAGAGAGAGCCTGTCATCTCTCTCTCTCTGTGCAGTTTAAAAGGCTGTCAGTTTATTGGTCTCATCTGCATATTAAACTGTAAGAAAAAAAAAATCCCGGCAGCTTCACTAATTGCGGGGCGTGAGTGTGTGTGTGTGTGTGTGTGTGTGCGCGCTCCATTGTGTTCTTGTGAAAGCTCACACAGTGGAAGTTTGCTCACTTCATTTCACTGTACATATGGACCGTCTTCAGCACCGAAACGTGTCACTAATTAGACACAGCCGAGCCCGAGAGGAAAAAAAAAAAACAAAAAAAATATATTTCAAAAGCTCTGTGTGCTGCAGGAGTGACATTTCAGAAATCAGAGCAGATAATGAAGACTGCATATTGTTTTAATTGATTCTCATCTAACCAATAAGGCCTAATTGCACGGCTGAAAGTCACCCGGGCGGCTGATCCTCTGACTCGCGGGCAGCGGCGGCGTGCTTTCCACATTTCATGGCAATCTGCCCCACATCTATTGAGTTATCAAATTTGACATTTAAAAAAAAAAATTCTCACAGAATAAAAAAAAAAGGGAATGAGTTAATTCATGAGATCCATGACATGCAGCCTGTAAAAAAAAGAAAAGAGCAAAAAGAAAAGATTCTCCTCCTGCTCCTGTTTTATATTTCAGTTACTGAGATTCAAATAAAAACAAAAGCTCCTCTGCACTAAATTCATGTGTTTTAATGTAATGTTTACGTACATATTCCCATATTCTGCATTGCTCTGTTGGTGCATGTTTTGGTGCTGCTTTTTGCTTTTTGCTATTTATTATCTGTTTATACTGTTTATAGTGTAAATTATGCTTCATATTTTGCTATCCACTTTGCTGCTGTAATGCTTGAAATTTCCCCACCGTGGGACTAACAAAGGAATATCTTATCTTATCTTATCTTATGTTTGTGCCCAAAAAAGTATATTTCACTCTTTGGCCGATTTTTAAATGGTTTAATTTGTATTTTTGTCAACTTACACTCTTTAAGTATTGTTTTTACTGCAGTGCTCCTGATACCTGGGCTTTGGGCATCGGCCGATACTGAGTACCAATCTGATACCAGAGCTCTTTTTTTTCTTGATTATTATCATTATTATTATGGCTATTATTATTAGTTCAAACACATTCATCATTTCTTCCTTTTCACTAAAAAGATGTTTTTCGTTTCTTTTGGTCAGACCTAAGTTAAGGGAAGTTACCTCCGAATCTGTCAAGGTAAATAACATCCCTTAACTTATCTCTGACCAAAAGAAACAAAAAACGTCTTGCTATTATTATTATTATTATTATTATTATTATTGTTGCTGTTGTTGTTGGTGTTATGTGCACGGTTACATGAGGCTGCTGTAAACCACTGAAAACTTCTTATTAAAAGAGCAAAAATATACAAAAATACTTTAAATTTAAATGTATTCCAAAGCAGTTAGTTTGAACTGTGGGTTAAGTGGAGTGCAAATCGCTATGGCAACCGCTTTAATGCTTTGAAAAACCTCTTTTTTTTCTTGATTATTATCATTATTATTATTGCTATTATTATTATTGTTGCTGTTGTTATTGGTATTATGTGCACAGTTGCATGAGGCTCTTGTAAACCACTGAAAACGTCTTATTAAAAGAGCAAAAATATACATTAAATATATATTAAATGTATTCCAAAGCAGTTGTGGGTTAAGCGGCTTCACATCCAAACCGTGTGGGAGTGCAAATCGCTATGGCAACCGCTTTAATGCTTTCGAAAAACGTGGGAAAACGAATCAAGTGCACAGCGACGCAGCATCAAAGTAGATCTGGCTCAAAGGGACCACGACAGAATTTTCTAGTTTTCTAGTTCGGCTGCAGTACCGGCACACGCCACCGTGGCGCTGTAACGTAATCAGCACAGTGCATCCAGGAGGGCACTGATATATAATCTGAGAAATTATGAGTGTATGAACAAAAACAGCTGATCCAAACTTGTGTTGAGGAGGACGGCAGCCACGCTCTGATAAACAATGAAAATATCAGACGCTCAAAATTTAAAGCTGACAGTACACACAGAAAAATAAAGGTGCTCACTGGAACCAAAAATGGGTCTTTGGCTTGATGATAGAAGAATCATTTTTGGCTCGACAAAGAACCTTTTACGAAGAGGTGCTTTAAAGAACCATTTCTGTAGATGGAACTCCAAAAGGTGCCTCAAAGAACCATCAAAAAATGGTTTCTTTAGGAGCCATAAATGGTTCTTTAACGAACGTCAGCAAAAACAGGTTCAAGAAAGTTCTTTGTCGATCCAGCTGGTTCAGTAAAGAACCTTGTTTTTAAATGGTTCTTTAGTAATTTTTTCAGAATAAAAGCCTCTCAGATGACTGTGTGCAGGTTGAAAACCAACGTGAACATGTTGTTGGCCGGTTCTCCACGTTCCTTGTTCCTTCACCGGGTTCCAGACGAGCTATTAAAAATGTTCTCTGATGGTTTATAGAGCGAGACATTAATCCATTCACTGAGGAAATAATCTGCACATTAATCCACAAGGAAAAGAATTGTTAGCTACTGCCGCCACCAAATAACTCCAATAAACATGAAGAACCTTTAGGATTTTAAAGAACCACAGAAAGTGTGTGGAGAACCAGCCCCTAAAGAAAGAGGTTCTTCAGCTGCTGATGGTTCTTTGTGGAACCACAGAGCATTTTGAAGAACCATTTAAGAACCAGTGTTTTTACTGGTCGTGGCTGCAGGATGTGGTGGTGCTGCTGGTGTGTCCACAGCCACAGAACACATCGCCCTCTCAGGTGTCACCGCTCAACACCACAGTATGATTGTGTGTGTGTGTGTGTGTGTGTGTGTGTGTCTCCAGGCGTGCCGGCGGCCTGGTGGCGGCTGTTTCCTAATGATCTCCCCGCTGAGGCTGCATGTCACGCGTCTCGCCGCAGACCGCACACGCTCTCTGTCACACACAGTAACGATGTTTTTACGTGGGACTGAGCGGCGCCGAGAGGAAAGTCGGATCTGGGAGGCGAGAATTCACCGCCGAGCGTTCCGGAGGAGCCGTCTGCCGAATTAAAAGGAACGTCTGCGATCACCGAGAACCCCGTCCCACCGCCGAGCCCCGCCTCCGACGCCCGGGCCGGGTCACCTGGCTTTACAGCTCAGGAAGCAGCTGCAGCGCTCATCTGGTGGATTAGACAAGAAATAATCCAGGGACAAAGCCATAGGAACAAGGCTGTGGACCTCAAAACCTGTTTGAACCAGGATAGGATAAAAAAAAAAAATCACATCCCAAAAAAAAAAAAAAAAAATAAGGGGAGGCTTCAAAGTTGGGAACATTCAGCTGAACTAAAAACATCCAGCCTTCTACTTTCCACACCTGACCTGGACGGGTCACCAGTTCACCACAGGGCTAACACACACACACACATACACACACACACACACACACTTTTGGGCACCTTTGGCTCACCTGCACAACATAACATAACATAACATAACAAAATAGTCTTGTGCTGCAGATCTAAAGCAAACAAATTAATAAATTAAAAATATTGGAAATATGCTGCTGCAGATCGTCCAAGCATACCTCTCAAATAATAAAATAAAATAAAATAACTATAAAATAAAATTATTTCATTTATATTTTACAGGAAAGGAATTAAAAGTAACATTAAAAATAAAATAAAATAATATAAAATAAAATAAAACAACCATACAATAACTATAAAACTATATAATTGTAAAATAAAACAACTATAAAATAAAATTATTTCAGGAATTAAAAGCAGCATTAAAAAATGTTACAATTAAAACTGACCTGACTCAGTTAAAAAAAAAAAAAAAAAAAATGTTTTACTGCAGTTTCCTGTTCTGCTGCACATAAAAGACAAAGACACATCACAACACACACACACACACACACACACACAAAAGGAACAAACGAAATAAAACATGGAAAGTAAAAAACTGCGTCATTTCATCCAGTAGATGATAATATAGTTACGGTTATGGTGCACTTGTGAGGAGCCGAGTCCCTCAAACAAGTGTGTGTGTGTCAGTGTATGTGTGTGTGTGTGCGTGTGTGTGTGTGTGTGTGTGTGTGTGTGTGTGTGTGTGTGTGTGTGCGTGTGTGTGTGTGTGTGCTGTGCCGGTTCTGGGACACCCTGTCTTCTGCACCTCAGATGTGATCATCCTCCTCCCAGGAGAAGTGCAGCGTCACTGGGGAGAGCCGCTGCAGCTGGCAGGCTGCTCCTCCATTCACTTTCATTTCTTTGTGCCTCTCTCTCTCTCTCTCTCTCTCTCTCTCTCCCTCTCTGCCTTTTTTCTTTCATTCTTTCTTAGAGCAACGTGACACGTGGACAGCTTCACTTCCACACCTTATAAAACCCTTTGGAAAAAACATAGTTACCTAACATTCACCGCATTAGTAAGAGTGCACCTTAACCCTAACCCTGAGGGGAAACACATGATTTACCTTATAAACACTATAAACACTCTAATATTCGCCTCATTAGGAACCCTAATACTGTTTAAAAAAAACAAAAAAAAAACAAAAAAAAAAAACATGCTGGTGTTTTGTTGTTTGATATATATATTTTTGTATTATTCCCATGGAAAGATAGGGGGAAACTAACCTCCTAAAGCAGAAGATCTGATATCACACTGGGATATCTGAAGCCTTTGTTTGGTGTAGTCTGATATCTGAGAAATGATCATACATCCAAAATATCAGCAGTCAATATTTTCATCTCAGTCCTGCAGAATCAAACAGGTAATCAAACGGCTTTTTGGAGAAAATGTAAATATATCAGTTCTTGTTAATTTTACAGCCGTGACACAGATACCAGGATCAGTGCTGATGCATTCCTATTCACACATTCACAGTTGAATCGTAGTTGTGTGGCTGTTGTTCACCCGTTCACCTGTTCACCTGTCCTAAACCCGAGCGGCACAGCGCGCCTTCAGATGACGTCGCCCAATCAGACATCAGATCATCAGAATTATCATAATAACAGCCTCAACAAACAAAACCCCAGCACAGACACATTCCCAACAGAAAAACATCATGATGTCTCACCACTGTTATGGATCAATAACAATCAATTAAATACCTTTCAACAGTTTTTTTCAACAGCTTTCAATACATTTCCAATGAACCTGCTTCCTCTGTTGCCATGGTGACGTGAGCCGATCTCACACACAGTGCCGTGCAACAAACCAAAACCAACTCGACACCAAAGACTGAAGAATGCCTCCAGAGCCAAGTTTATTCATTAGGATGAACCCCCAGAGACGAACCCTCTCGTTTTGGAGGCGGTCCTCACATACAACACAAAAAAAAAAAAAAAAAGAAAAAAAACGCTTAAGTAACAGAAAACTTAAAAAAAAAAAAAAAAATTCAGCAGACACAGTCAACACACCAGCATCAGAAAGACGAACACGACCACCAGACGGCCGCTGAGAGGCCATGAACAAATGTTAACCCGAATAATATAGAACATAGACTGTATTTTATATTGTATATAGGTATAGCATCATCTAAAGCATGTGAAAATAAGAGGACAAATATGTGAAATGATGTCAAAGATCATCTGTCTGAAGGTAAGTAATTCCAGTCTGAAGGAGCCTCAAACATAAACGCTCTTTCTGCTTTTGCTTTTCTGACTGTAGGAATGGAAAAGAAGTATTTCGCAGAATGACGCAACTGATATACCAATGAATACGGTACCAAAGACTGATTATTGTATGCTGTGTGAAGGAGGCGAAGGTCAGTTTCAGATGCATTTTGATAAACAGCATCAGCACAGTCGCTTATTATTGTGAAGACAAACGTGTTCAAGTGCAGAGACATAATACTGTAACAAGCACCTGACACCTGAATGTGTTTATCTGCACAAATCAAGTACAAATACCTGATATTTCACAGCAGGCGTGACCTCGTACAACCCATCACGTTCAGAGCGCAAGTATGAATAACTCATTTTGGAACGAGACCCTGCACGTGTGCGTCAAATGTTTGGCCTTAAATGCATCACAATACGAGCTAATCCACATGATTCCTGTTGTCTGTGCACGATTCCTGCAAATACAATGCATGGGTGACAATTTTGACATTTCTTATGTATTTGTATACAGCGGAAACAGTGTGTGTGTGTGTGTGTCCAGATCTTGTTCACTGCAAAAAGTCAAAATCTTACCAAGATTATTTGTCTTATTTCAAGTAAAAATGTCTTGTTTCTAGTCAAAAACAAAATTTGCTTGTTGTTTCAACTGTTTCTAGTTTCTAGTTGAAACAACAAGCAAATTTTTACTTGTTCACTTGTGTCACAAGTAAAAATTTGCTTGTTCCATTGGCAAAATTTGTTTCTTGTTTCAAGCTAATTTTCACTTGTTTCAAGTAAATTTTCACTTGAAACCTGTGAAAACTGTCTAAAGACAAGTAATTTCTGAGCTGATCATGTCTTATTTTAAGTGTAATGAGATATTTCGACTAAGACATTTTTACTTGAAATAAGACAAATATTCTTGGTAGGATTTTGACTTTTTGCAGTGTTGGAGCTGTGGAAAGTTGCAGCCGTGCACAAACCCAACACACACTAAATCAGGCAAATCCCAAACTGCCAAAACCACAAATTAGTGGCTTTCTCAGATTCCGCCTGTCATAAATAAATAAATCTTATCTTATAATATTTGAGGTTTTTACGTTCCACTGGCTCGGTCAAATAACCGATTTGCTAAAAATTTGGACGGTATCCCATCATTTCACTGATGCACCGCCGCGTTGGAGCGAGCTCGACTGTCATTACATCACTTCTCATTTCGAGGCTGCACATTATTCCCCCTTTCAAATCCACATGGCATTGACAGCAGCGACTTTGCCTTTAAACCAATTAGAATCACTTGACAACACAGACACACAAGCCCTGCAACCACACACACACACACACACACACACACACACACACTCCTCCTCTTATCTTCCCAGCAGCTAATGGAGATCTTGTTTCTCTCTAACCTTGTCCACACATGCACAACACACATAAACCGGGATTTAAAAAAAACAAGCAAACAAACAAACTTAATTACTGACAAGCAAAGAGTACATTCATTTTAAACCAATCATTCAGGCTGATGCTTGATTGGTAGGAAGCAAGTAGTGTGAAGAGGTAAAACACTATCACGAGCTATTAAACGATACAGCGTAATTTGGTATTTTGTAGTTTTACACCACTGCAATGGATGCTTGCATCTTTTTTATTCTGCGTGACACATTCAAAGGACATTCTAGCGTGTGATGGCAAAATAATGAAGATCATCTCTGCACGTATTCGCCACCATGCACCTCCACCTTCAGCCTAACCAGGATCCAGCTCTTGTGAATGGTCACACCAACATTTGTGAATCACACGGTGACTCCTGAGGTCTGGAGCGACTCTCGATCCCGGTGGCGGGCTGGATTTGACCGGAATCTGTGAGAGACATCCTGATCGGCCGGTCAACGAATTCTCTGATGAGAATCTGATGCCTTCAAGGTGTGCGGTGAGAGGTAAACAAACATGGCGGCTGCTATGAGGAGCTGTGTTGTTACAGACAGCCAGAAAAATTCGGTGATTTCCTCTGTTCTCGTAAAACGTTACATCATCGATAAATTAAAAGACCAACAATTAGGCAAAAGTCTAAAAGTTGCTGCTGTTGAGGTGATGTCTGATGACACAATCCGTTAACCTACTGTGATTTGTTAGCGCTTGACAATCGTCTAAATGGGACAAAGACTATCTTCTGTAAGACCAGACCCCACTGGATTACAGCAGGATCCATGAGGTCTGGGATCCAGGCTACATTCAGCTCAACCAATCAGCTGGATGAGGCTGAACTTATATAAATATCTCCGTTTTTTTTCTGTGTGTTTTTGCAGACTCACCGCTCGACCCACGTCCACCTGATCACCTCCATCTTCCAAAAAAACAAGCAAAACAGAAAAACAGCGATCATCTGCTTTCATCCCGCCACCAGCATCCAGACTCTGGGGATCTAGTCGTAGCCGATCTCTACGGTCCGGTTCTTTCCGTCTCGCGAAAACCAGGTAATTGTCATCCATGCATTCATTACATCCCATCTAGACGACTCAACCCGTCCAGACTTCAGCGTCTTCAGAACACCGCTGCCATTCTCCAAGGAAAGAGTACCGAGCGCCCCGACCTCGGATGGCACCGGCCCCTGAGTGCATCAAAGATCTTTTAATCCCATATGAGATCCTCCGCCGGGTCCCTTTTAGAGATTCCAAGAACTAGATTGACACCCAGGGCCTTTTCTATCTGGAATGACCCGCCGGAGGAGATCAGGTGACCCACATCTCTGTCCTCTTTTCAATCTCTCCTAAAAACACAACTCTTTACATGTGCCTTTGCTTGAAAACTGTGACAATTTGGGCCCGCAATTCTGAATGAAGCCGTTTGTTAGATTTACATGAGGGAAGCTACAGCTGGAACTGGGAAGAAGCTCATGCTGACCGCTGTGAGGGCTGATGCAACACAACAAGGAACTGATGCAACAAGTTCAACACCTTCCACCTGCAGCTGCTGTCGGCACGGCGCCTTCACAACAAAGAGAATCAGTCCGAGCGGCAGGAACAGCTCTTTTACCTCCAAAGCTTGTCTGTCTCTAGCATGTCTTTAGCCATACCGTGTTTTTGCACCAGCTGCTGCTTACTCAACTAGTTGTTTGGTCCATAAAATGTCAAATGTCTTGTTCTGTCCCAACAAAAACAGTCCACAACCCAAAGATACTTAGTTTACTATCACAGAGGACTACAGAAACCAGAAAATGTTCACATCTGAGAAGCTGTAAATCAGAGAATTTGGAAATTTTGACTCAAAAATGATTCATCAATTTACAAAACAGTTAGTGAGTAATATACAAGTTGTTTCCTCACCTAATCGACTAGTTGTTTGGTCGATAAAATGTCAGTAAATGTTGATCACAGTTTCCCAAAGCCCAAGGCAATGTCCTTGAATGTCTCGTTCCGTCCCAACCAACAACCGTCCACAACCCAGAAGATGTTTGGTTTACCGTCACAGAGGACAAAAGAACCCAGAAAATTCAAGGATTCAAGGGATTCAAGGAACTTCATTGTCATACCAGCTCACATTTGCACATTAGTGGTACGAAATTAGAACTCAGGTCCCAGTATAAGCCTAAATAAATAAATAAAGCAACGTAAAAAAAAAAAAAAAAAGAAAGAAAGAAATGTAAATATAAAATATAAAATATATAAGTATGAACAGTATATATCAATTATAAAAAATATGTATAAATATAAACAGTATGTATAAACTATAAACAGTATATGTAAATAAATATAAACAGCCTATATAAATGTAAACAGTGTAGATATAATATAAACAATGTGTATGAATAGAATATAAGAAGCATATATAAATGTACCAAGTGACAGAACCCGACGCCCGGTACTCACATCCGTGGAATGAAAACATGACTGATTAGCAAACAGCTGGGGATTAATTTAATTTGCCTGATTGCTGCAACAATCCAGCATTTAAATTCTCCTTCAAACTCCCTGAATATTATTATTTGAAAATCGGTCTGTAATGTGTATACACTGCAGTGAACTTTGAGGACGTTTTAAGGGTAATAAAACTCAGATAACGCCCGATCCGAGTGCGCGAGTCTCTGATAATCGAGTCGTTTCAGTCGTCGCAGAGGGAGAACGCCGGCGTGGCCCCGCGTGACTGAGGAAATGGCGGCGGAGGAATGTTTTGGTGCGACGTCAGAGCAGAACGGAGCGTCTATAAGAGCAGCAAAGTGCTGCAGGGCACAGGGGAATACCCTCCACTCTGCTCTCCACTCAGCACGACACACACACACACACACACACACACACTCAAACACTCAAACAAAGAACTCCAGATATGCGCTCACATTCCAGCACAACATGAAAACACAGCGCCGTTACATGCTCACATATAAAGCCACACACACACACACACACCGAGTATGTCACGACAAAACAATAAAACAACACAAATCAATGTGTATTTCTGCACATAAAAAACACACACCCATAAGTAAACACTGCAATAAACATATACACCAGCTGCAGCAGAAAATGGAGAAATGACACAAACATTTCGCTCTTTCTCTGATGTGTTCTCCTTCTTCTGATCACTGAAGGATTGTGGGTGATACTCTACTCCAGTGTGTCTTACACACACAAACACACACATTCACACACTAGGACTGGGCCATATATATCAATATCTTATCAATATCGTGATATGAAAAGTAGATATCGTCTGGTATTTCAGATCTCGTAATATCGTGATAAGTGATGTCTTCTGGTTGGAAAAGCTGCATAACAGTGAAGAAATGCAGTTCTGATATATTCACATTAGAGTGTTCTATCTTTATTTATTATTATTATTATTATTATTATTATTATTATTATGTTCCTTTGTCCTCTGTACGATGAGCTTAGACATGTATTTTTTGAAAAAATGAGATTGTTATTCAATGGTTTCTTTTACCTGGATGATTATGAAAAACTTGAATTATGTTTCAGAACAGGAGTTTTTCATACAGCTAACTTTATCTGTAAAGCGTGGGAAAAGAGAAAAAATGTTCTGTACATTTGATTTGAATTTGGTAATGTAGACAGTATGTAGTCCATATGTGCAGGCATAAGTGTATGTATGTTTTTCTTTATTTTTGTTTATCTGTTGTTGCTTTGTTTATCTGGTTACTCACTATGCAATGCTGTTTAAATAAAAATTCATTCATTCATTCATATTATTATCATTTTTATTTGTCTCTACCTGCTGGGTCATCATATCCATATTACTAATAATCGATCAACATCAATCATTAGTAAGCATCAACAGTCACTCCTACCATATCGTCACAATATCGATATCGAGGTATTTGGTCAAATATATCGCGATATTTGATTTTGTGCATATCGCCCAGTCCCCCCCCACACACACACACACACACACACACACATGCTCCCCTCTCACCTTGACAGGACCCGTTCACCTCCTCAAATCCCGTCTGGCATACACACTTCCCGATGGGCACCAGCCACTCGCCCTCGGCGCTGCAGTGCATCCTGGGAGGCTCGTAGAGCGCCAGCGAGCTGTTGACGCAGCGGCCCACCACCTCCACCAGCTGCGAGGCCTCCGAGCCGGGGATGGTGTCGGGGAACTCGGCCAGGCTCTTCACCAGCAGGGGGCAGCGCTTGTAGAAGACGCGCACCGAGACGAGGGCGATGCACGCGCCCAGATCCTGGAACGCCAGGTAGAAGCCTTTCCGGGTCAGGGGGCCAAGGTCGCGCACCTCGGTGTTGAGCTTCATCACGCGGTCGCCCAGGTCCAGCTCGGTGAAGCTCTCGTCGGCGGCGATGGTGTCGATTTTGGTGTACCTGCTCTCCTTGATCGCCCTCTCCTCCTCCTCCGACACCCCCGTGCCGTCCCTCATCACCCCGCCGTCCTCCATCTCCTCCTCGCCGCCGTCGGTCTCGTAGTAGTACATGTTGAACGTCTCCTTGCACGTGCCGACGCCGCCGGGCAGGCTGTTGCAGTCCCGCAGGGTGAACTTGAGCTCGATGAAGACCCGCTGCGCCCCCTCGGTCAGGATCCAGTTGGTGTGCAGCCAGTTGTTCTGGTTCTGCTCCATCACCCGGCACACCTGGTAGGTGTGGATGGGGGCGTAGTCCTCGTCCACCTCGCCGATTTCCTCCCACTGAGACAGAGGAGAGAGGAAAAAAAAAACAGGAGATAAATGTAAAGAGGGTAGAGTTCTCAAATTCTGCCCGAACCCGACCCTACCCGCCCCTACCCGACATTTTCGGGTAGGGTCGGGTAGGGTAGGGCTTTGGGTTCTGGTTCTGTGGTGAAGCTGCCTTTCGCCAACTGTTCAATCCAATCCAATCCACTTCATTTATATAGCACAATTTAACAAACACAAGGTTTCCAAAGTGCTGCACAGCAAGATAAAACACCACAAAATAACACAACAAAAGCAGAATAAAAAGGTAAAAAACACAGTAGGATAACACAATAAAATAAGATAAGATCAATTTAAATAAAATCAGATAAAGTAAGTAATAATAATGATAATAATAATAATAAAATAATAAAACAGAATAGGATAGAATAAATAAAATATATAAAAATATTAAAATAAAATAATAAAATAAAAATAAAATAAAATAATAATACAATTATAATTTTAATAGAATAAAATAATGTAAAAACTGTTACAGTGGTGGAAAAAAGTTTTGGGACCCCCCATGCATTTGTGAAATATTGCATTAAGAATCACTCTTAGGTTTTCAAGTGCAATTTCTTTTCGTCCAGTCACAACCAAAATACTAAACAAATCCTAAAAAAGCCATTAAAAACTTCAAATTGATTGGTTCCATAAAAATACAGAAGAAATCTAGAGTACAGTTGTCCCTCGCTATAACACGGTTCACCTTTCGCGGCCTCAGATTTTTTTAGTGCATTTTTTTTCTTTTTTTTTACAGCGTTATACTGGACTTATTTTTCTGTGAAGGTTTGAACTTTGAGAGTTTAAACAAGAGAGAAAAGTGAGAAAATGTTAATGCCTGTCTGAGAAAAGTGTATAAAGTGTGTAGTGAGGGGTTTTACAGCCTTAAAACATCTAGAATAATTGTAAAAAATAAAGCAGACCACTTCGCGGATTTCGCCTATTGCGGGTTTTTTTTAGAACGTAACTCCCGCGATAAACGAGGGACCGCTGTATTGGGTCATTTTGGTACCAGTGATGAAGGTCGTTCTTTTTATTAAAAGACACAATTTTTGTTGCCAAGCTTGGTGTCTATATAAAGCAGCACATCTGAAAGTTCTTCAGACACAAAAATGGCTAAAACCAGGAACCTAACGCAGGAAACACGCCTGAAGATAAAGATTCATCATTCTTGTAAACAATAAACAAAAAAATATCATTTGCATTTGTTTGTATCTGTCTAATGCAGCCACACCTTTTGAAACACGAAAAAAAAAAGATTTTTCCACAAATATTTCATGATAATATTTGAGATTGTGAGATTGTGTAAAATTTTAAATCTTTTTTCCACCCCTGTATGTCCGTTCTCTCACTGCTACTAGAATTTGAGCCACCGGCGCTGCTAAATAATGGCGAATTTGGCGATCTTTTTATTTTCCTCTCCTTTCTTTTTTTTTCCGGGCTTTATCGGGCTGTCGGGCCTAAAGTTCGGCTAATTATTAGATAGATAGATAGATAGATAGATACTTTATTCATCCCGAAGGAAATTCAGTTTTCAGCAGTATCCACAGAGTACAAGATTAAATAAATCAAAAATAAAGACTAAGTAAATCAAAAATAAAGAATAAAAGATGACCCTCGAGATCTAAAGATCTAAGTACCCAATGTGCAAAAAAAACAATGTGCAAAAAAACAATAAAACCAGTGTGCATCGATGTATACAATGTGCATAGATGAGGGCAATGTGCAAATTTACAGTATAAACAGATGATAATTATTAGGGTTAGGGTAGGGCCTCGGGCTGGCCCAGTATGGCCCAGGCAGGGTAGGGTCTTAATTTTCAGGCCCGATGAGAACTCTAGAAGAGGGGGGGAAAAGTGAAACAAAAAACAGGAGGAGTGAGGAGGCTTTCGATAACGGGAGAGCGAGAACCGAGGAATCCTGGTAAGAATCGGCGGCAGCGATGCCTATTAGAAAGGCTTAGCGGGGTGGCAAGGAAATTATACAGAGGGGGTAAGCGAGTGTGTGTGTGTGTGTGTGTGTGTGTGTCGCGAGGTATAGATAGGAGCGTAATCCTCATCCCTTCCACCTCATTCCCTCCTACTGGAACAGACAGAAGAAGGAGGCGATAATGTTATGGGGTGTACGCGTTGGCTGTGAATAGGAGGATCGGGTTCTTGACGGAATAAGGGGGGAGAATTAATGTGCAAGTGTGTGTGTGTGTGTGTGTGTGTGTGCATCAATGGCTGCATCTGTGCCTGTGTGCATGTGTATAAATAAGACTGTCTGCATTTATGCCTCTGTGTGTGTGTGTGTGTGTGTCAGACAGCAGCATTAATTCCCTTTGCGGCTCTCCTGGGACGTGGCTATTATCTGCATCACTAGCACTCTCCCATGGCTAATACAGGCCCTTCATCATGTCGGTGTAATATGGCCGGAGGGACCAGGCTATGATCTGGTGCTATAGCATAATAGCGCCGTATTAATCAGCCCTCGCCGTAGCCGTTGTGTTCGACTCGCTGTCTTTGTCTCGGTCTTTTCTCTCTCTGGCCGTCTACTTTCTGATTTATCTGTAAATAAAACAAATGCATGGATTGTTAAATAGTTAATCTGCGGAGTGTGTGCTGTTACATGCAGTGTGTGGATGTCTATGTCGATGTGTGTGTGTGTGTGTGTGTGTGCGTCTCTTACAGACTGCAGCCCCATCAGTCCCAGTCCAGACATTAAGCCTCTTACTGGTTAGATCACACAGATCCACCAGCCTGCAGTGAGCTTTACCCAGCTTAACACACACACACACACACACACACACACATGCACACACACAAACACAGCTCGGCATGCTCATTTTCATTATGTGCGGCCCCGCGGGGATTTGAACCAGCGACCTTTTACGACTTTGCTCAGAATCGAATGGGTGCACAAACAGTGTTTCCTCCCAGTCCTCCCAGTCTGCCTCTCTGCATTAATGCTGTCTGAGAGTGAAAGGACGCGGGCGCTACCTGCCTGAGCCAAATCGATGACGCCGTCTGAGCCGCCGATTCATGAATAAACACGACTCGTCGGTTTATATGTCAACAAACTCGGTGACATCAGCGGAGGAAGAAGCGTCTGTGTTCAGATGAGCTGGGATCGGGCGTCCTGCTGCCTCACCGGGGGGAACGCCAGCACGAAGCCTGAACCCAGCGGCCCGGGTTCATGTCCCGCTGCAGGTCATCCCGTCTCTCTGTCCTCTTTCCTGTCTCTCTCTACTCTGACCGTCTATTAAAAAACAATTATTAGAATTTGAGATGTCTCCATGTGTTTACCTCCTAAATTATATAATCAACTGTTATTTAGATTAAAAGAAATGCAGACTGTTAATTACCATTACCTATTTTGCCAAGAAACGTGTTCTTCTTTTATGGAAAAGTGAACGTTTAGTATGTTTTTGGACCACATAGCACAATTTCTTCCCTTGGAAAAAATAACCCTTCAAAGACATACACTACTCACAAAAAGTTAGGGATATTCGGCTTTCAGGTGAAATTTCAGGATGAACCTAAAATGCATTCTAACCTTTACAGGTGAACTTAATGTGACCTTCTGTAAACTTTTGAATGCACATGTCCAACTGTTCAATGTTTCAGTACTTTTTGCACAAGTTGCTGTTCTCTAACAAGGAGCTTAACGGCAAAATTCACATCAGGTGTTTGATGCTCCAGCTCATCGAGGTCGTATCATTAGGGAACGGCTGCTGGAGACTGGGGTACCTCAAATGGAGTGGCCTGCACTTTCTCCAGACCTGAATCCCATAGAAAACCTATGGGATCAGCTGAGTGGCCGTGTAGAGGCTCGGAGCTCTGTACCCCAGAACCTCAATGTCCTGAGGGCCGCCCTTCAAGAAGAGTGGGATGCCATGCCTCAGCAGACAATAAGTCGACTTGTGAACAGCAGGAGACGTCGTTGTCAAGCTGTAATTGATGCTCAAGGGCACATGGCAAGTTATTGACACTGACATTTTTTGTTGTGGTATATCCACCACTGTTGTTGGCTTTTGTTTCAAGAAATTGTTTGAGATGAGGAAATCACCAGTGCATGCTTCTACTTAAATGCCCTACTTTCATGATATAATATCACTGTAGCGTGAACTTTTTACATTTTCCATAAATTTCACCCAAAAGCCAAATATCCCTAACTTTTTGTGAGTAGTGTAATGCGGGTCACTTGTTCCACGACCTTTGGCATCCGCTGTTTGCTCAAATTGAAAGACATGACTTATGAACATTTCTGATTGACAGTGTATTGTAATTGCATTTTTTGGATTTTCAATGAGCTTTTTGTTATTGTACTGTTTCATTTCCTTTTTGATTTTTTATCTATTTACTTATTTATTTATTTATTGTTTTTTTGTTCTTTTTGTTTTTTATGTATGGGGTGGTGGACTGGGGTAGGCGTGGGGCATACTTGTACACCCATGAAGCGAACCAATACTGTTGGATATCTTTTTTTTTTTTTTTTTTTTTTTTTTTGTAACTGAAGGAAAATAAAAAAAGAAGATAAACAAAAAACAATAATGCCCCAAAATAATCTTCAAAATAAGCTGGGACCAAAACACTTCAGTCCAGAGGACACCAGGGTGACCTGAGGTGCAGCTGACGGGACACTTCAGGGTGTTTCTTTCACACCTGCCCTGTTTAGCGCCCTGGTGCTTTTTTCCTCATTTCGTGCAGAAGTGAAGACAACAACCGTTCTCAAAATGAATGGAGGTCTCACACAAAGAAAGAAATGTGTCGTCTGCTTGGTATGTGGCCCAAATGATCACTCCAATAATGAAGAAATGCCAGAGATGATCATGGTGATTTCTCATCACCATGCTGATGCTGTATTGGCAAGATGGGTTTGCACAAAAAAAATGTGAGAAAGGAGGGAAAAAAAAGAAATACACTTCCAAAAGAAATGATTTGCTTCCTCCTCCTCTCATCCTGGTGATATCTGACCGGACCGATCAGCTGACGGCTCCCATGCTCACACATTTTTGGTTTGTTTGAGTTTTAGTCGCGTGAAACCAAACTGAGCTCTGTTTTGACCGACGACAGCTGCTGTAACATCTGGAAAATGATTGACAGCACTGATGTCCCGCCTTCTGGCACAACGGAGCAATTGAAAATAGAAAGAGAATAGAAAATCGACAAATCCAACAATGTAATAATCAATTAAAAGAAAAAAAGAATTAGCTAATAGTAACGATATAGTAAAACATTTTCAATTTCATTTTCATATTTATTCATCAGCTGATTCATCTGATCATCCAGCTGCTGATCAGTTTCTATGTTTTACCCATTTACCTGTCTGATTTGCCCATTTCGTTATTGATGATATTGATTGATTGAGTGCCACAAATGGGTAAACGGGTTACCTGGCTCATGCAATCACACTGGCTCGCATTAACTCTTGATTATAATATCTCTTCTTTTCTTTTCTTTCTTTTTTTTTTTTTTTTTTTTTTTAATGTTGCTGTGCAGAGCGGCTCCAGTCGTCTCCCCCAGCCTCAGGTATCAGCCGCGGCGCATTCAGAGGAACTGCGGCTGTGCTCATTTGCATAATCAGTCTTGGTAAATCACCTGCTAAATTGAGACGTCGCCATGATGCAAAATTTAGCGGCCCTGGAGGTGCTCTGCGACGGGCTTCATAAATCAGCCCGAGACGCCACAGAGCGTCGCTGCAGCCGACGACAGAAACTACATTTTTAGCATTTACTCGGTGCCTAAAAATCACTTCCTGTGGCACCTCTGGCTCCTGTTCTTATACAGTGCAAAAACGCAAAATCTTACCAAGATTATTTGTCTTATTTCAAGTCAAAATCTCTCATTACACTTAAAATAAGACATGATCACCTTGAAACAAGAGACAGTTGTCTAAAAACAAGTTACTTCTGAGGTGATCATGTCTTATTTTAAGTGTCATGAGACATTTTGACTAGGAATAAGACATTTTTGACTTGAAATAAGACAAATAATCTTGGTAAGATTTGAGGTTTTGCAGTGATAGAGTCACAGAGTCACAGGAAAACTATGAGCTAGTAGGGAAACAACTTCCCCTCCAGTTAATAAAGAGCCTTTTCCACCTTAACTCTATCTGACTGGCTGCTACACACAAAAAAAAAAATATGTCCAAATGTGTCAAAATGCAGACCAGGCAAACTGCAAAATGACACACACACACACACACACACACCTCTCTGTTCCCTGGTTGTCTGTCAGCATATCAGCCTCACACAGAATCTGTTTTTTCGACGGCCACCAAAATCTGTTTACCCACGATCCTTCACACCATCCCGGTCCGGGCTAACCTTTCTCTCACCCCTGCGCCGCCTCTCCTCTCCAAACTGTCCCTGCAAGCGTCCTCCCGGCTCCTCATTAGAGTGTGTGTGTGTCTGGATGTCTGCATTTATGTTGTTTTGGTGTGTGTGTGTGTGTGTGTGTGTGTGTGTCAGCAGGCCCCCTGTGGCTGTGCCGAGTGCCCTCCTCGCTCTGAGTCTATGAAGCCGTCTGCAGCGTGTCATTACTGCCCATTAGCGCTGACCGTCTCACTGCTCGTCCATCCAGCTTCTCCTTCTCCTCCTCTGTTTTTCCCTCCGTCCTCCTCCATTTCACCCTCTCTCCTCTCTCTCCTCTCTCTTTCCTTCGTCCGATTCATCTCATCTCTCATTTCACCCTCTCTCTCCCTGTGCTTATCCGTCTTATTTCCAGCCTCTCTCTCTCTCATACCCCTTTTCCACCAAAGAGTTTCCAGGGCTGGTTCAGAGCCGGTGCCTGACTTAGCACAGCTTCTTCACTGCAAAAACGCAAAATCTTACCAAGATTATTTGTCTTATTTCAAGTCAAAATATCTCATTACACTTAACATAAGACATGATTACCTCAGAAGTAACTTGTTTTTAGACAATTTTGAACCCAGCGGCCCTGTTGGTCAGGTAGTTCGCTTCGCTGTTTAATGTTTAAAATGAAAGCAGCCAACAGTTTGCCGCAGGAGACGGGGCCAAAACGATCCCTCCGGCTCCTCACAGAGAAAAACATCAGTGTTTTTCTCCAAGAGCAGCGCTGTGGAGGTTCCCAGACGAGGCAGCCCGGTCCAGCTCGACCTGCCGTGAGCTTCATCACGTGAAGAAAAAATAACGAAATCAGTCACTTTGCCTCTACTTCAGCGACATGTCGCGGCTGCACTGAGCCTCTGGAGCTCTGGAGAGTAAAGATGGATGATCCTGGAAGCAGAGAGGGAGCCATCAGACTTCAGTGATTTCTAACTCTTCCTCTCCTCCCTCTCGTCGCACTTGTACCTTCTAATTTCCTCCACTCTCTTAACCCTCGTCCCATTGACTCCACCTCTTCTTCCCTCCCTCCCTCTCCTTAAAAAAAAGAAATCATCCACTAAACAGCACACGATCTGCGGCGAAGCCTGATCTCAAAACATTTACAAAACATTGATGAAAATCTCTGGGCGTCCGCTCCGCTTCCCTCGCGAGGACGGACGGCTTACGAGGCGGGTGGCAGGGCGCCGACTAATTTCCAGATAAGAACAGATTAAAACGGACGGGAGCTGGACGGAGACACACGACGGAGCTGGAATGGAAGACAAAATAATCCGTATCTTAAGACGCATCTCTTTCACGCCGCCTTCGCTCCTGAGGAGATGCAGCGTCCAATGAGAGGCCATCAGACCTGCGGCCCGTCCAGGACGAGAGCGTCTCTGATGTGGTCCAGCAAACGGACGACAAATGACAAAGGGCCTCGATGTGCCGGCGTCCAAATCTGAGCTCCCTCTTCTCCTGCTTCCCTTTCCTAAAACTATTTTTTTTAAATCATATTTTATCTTCTGGATTCATTCATTTCCTCTCTCGCTTAGTGGTCTCTATTCATCCATCTTCATCCGTCTCTATTTACTTGTCTCCTGTTTTGCTTATTCTCTTCCCCCAGACTTTTTGCTGCACAGAAACTCCAGCATAAAATCTGAATAATAATAATAATAATAATAATAATACTAACAAAGCCAATCCACTTTGATGGCTGATTTCCTTCCACTGTTCCCTTTTCTTCTCTATCAGTCCACACAGTTTGTACTTTAAAGGAATCCTCCAACGTTGTGAGCAAAATCTCATTCTTCTCATTTCTTTTTCCTCCACCTCTGTTACATCCTATGGGTTAGCATTTCCTGTTAGCTTAGCATAAAGACTTGAAGTCTATGGGAGTCGTTAGCCTGGCTCCGTCAAAGTGAAAAAATAAACCTTCCAGCAGCTCCAAAGCGGTCTGATTTACACCGCGTGAGGTTTATCGAGGTTCTTCACTCTGACGAAGCTAGGCTAATGACTCCCATAGATTTCAAGTCTTTATGCTAAGCTAACACGAAATGCTCAGTCTCAGGGAAGCCAGAAAAAGGGGATTTTAGCCAAAACCTTGGAGCATGCCTTTAAGACAAAAAAATGAATGCAGATACAGATTCAAAAATATTGCTGCCACAATGCATGACAGGCATTTCACTGCTGTGCCCAGACTTTATAGGTCCAAACAGCTTCATTTTAAACCGAGCAGTAAAACACTTTTTTTTTTTTTTTTTTTTTTTTTTTACATGTTAACAGCTGTTTCCATCAACACACCGTGCACGTGCAGCCGTGCACGTTCACGAGGCGAAGCTTCTGGAAGTCTGCCTTCACCTTTAAACGCAGCACCGGCGGCTATAAATCATTCGGACGTCTCACGCGGCTCATCAGCGTAGAAGTGCTGGGTGGCGTTCGCTCTGTGATGTGCAGTGTACATATTTGTCCAGAACAACAGAAGTCATTACTCTCTCTCTCTCTCTCTCTCTCCCTCTCTCTCTCTCTCTCTCTCTCTCTCTCTTGTCCTCCTCGCCCCCCAGCGGGACGTCAGGAGCTCATAAACAAACGGGTTCCACCGCCGGGGCCCATCAAAGGCTTTCTCTTGTCTCTGCGTCCAGTTTATCTCTCCTTCCTCCATGCCGTCACGTCCGTCCTCTTCCTCTCTCTCTCTCTCTCTCTCTCTCTCTCCTATATTCTCTCTCTCTCTCTCTTTGCCTTCAGCGGTGATTTTCTCTCCTCTACTTCAAAGCAGGAGGAGACAGGGGAGAGGTGCTCACCGGGTCACAGGAAGCCTGCTGTTTCTCCCGGGTCCTCTGTCTGTCTGTCTCTCTCCCTCTCTCTCTCTCTCTCTCTCTCTCTCTGACACACACTCTGTCTATCGCTCTCACCGTCTCTGTCTCTCCCCCCTTTTCCTCCCCGCCTCAAATAAAAACCAGATCAATCCAAACATGATCAAAATCGTAATATCCAACTCACAGGAGCTGCGTTTTTTTATTTATTTATTTTTTTTTTTTTTGAAGAGGTAAAGTGTGTGACAGAACAGCCCTGACGAATGAAGCGCTGTGATGCTCAGACAGGCCCCGGCCTATAAATCAAACTCTCCAGACATTAACAACACATGTTTGTTTGCTATAGACCCAGAAAAAAAAAAAAAAAAAAAAAAAAAAAAAAAAAAAAAACACCATTACTGTTACTGTTTATTTCCTGTGAAAATGGAAATTGTGGTGCCAAAATGATCATTCTCACTAAAACTGTGAATTATTATATACCCATGAAATGAATATGATGCAATATGATTTTTTTCTTCTTTTTTTTCCCAAATTGTGCAGCCCTAACTAGGACATACATATATCAGACATATTCAATGACATGCAAAAAGACAGAAATAAAACCTAAAACATCCCAACCTCTTGGTGGAAATGTATTTTATGTCTATAACTGTACTGCAGATGTCTTGATTGTGATATCTTTGACCAAACACCTCGATATTTACATTGAGAAGATACTACAGGAATGAACACTGATGCCTTTATAAGAGATTCATCAGTAAAGTGGAAGTGGTAAGTTCATAAAAATGCATCTCTTTAGTGAAATTCAGCCTCTAAAAGCAGGGAAAGACGACAGTGAAGCTGTGGGAAAAGTCCCACAATGAAGGGAAAGACAGCAGCTCCTTTAATCCACTGACTCCCTGGAGGGGGGGGAAAATACTTTTATTGTGAAAGGATTCCCCACTCTATGACAAATGTGAAATTCCTTGACTTTTCCATGACTTTCCATGGCTGCAATGTTGATTTTCCATGACCTACATATAGATTTTTCCCCCAGACCAAACAGTTAAAACACATTTCACACTCACAGGTCTCATCAGAGTGCAGACCAGACTGATTTGATGAATAAATAGCTACTTATTCGGTTTTTTAGTTTGACAAAAGTCCATGATAATTGAGAATTTACTGAATTCCCTGACATTCCCTGTCTGGAATAGACTTTCCACGGCTTTCCGGAGATCCCCTGACCTGTGGGAACGACGGCAAACAGTGTGCAAGCTCCTAAACACAAATTTGAACAAGAAAAAAATGGTAATTATGCCGTTAATCTGCTGAAATGGATGTGGGAAGTTGCTGCATTTCACTTCTTTGCAGGACTTTGCTATCCTACACTGCAAAAACTTAAAACAAGACATGATCACCTCAGAAGTAACTTCTTTTTAGACAATTGTCTCTTGTGAAAAAGTGAAAATTTGCTTGTTTCATTGGCAAAATTTGTTTCTTGTTTCTAGCTCATTTTCACTTATTTCAAGTGAATTTTCACTTTTTCCACTGGCAAATTTTGCCAATGAAACAAGCAAAATTTCACTTGTTTTTAGACAATTTTCACTTGAAACAAGAGACAGTTGTGTAAAAACAAGTTACTTCTGAGGTGATCATGTCTTGTTTTAAGTGTCATGAGATATTTTGACTAGAAATAAGACATTTTTGACTTGAAATAAGACAAATAATCTCGGTAAGATTTTGAGTTTTTGCAGTGTGACAATGAAAAGAAAAAAATGTGTCCATAATTCCAGATGCTATCTAGTCTCATGTCACAATGCTGATATGGATCTGTTTATTGCCCGGCCCTGTAGGGAAACTGAACTTTGTACGCCAACAAGCAGACTCGTGCACACCGGTCGTGCAGGATCAGGTTTTACAGCTGGAAAAGTAGTTTGGGCACCGAACGAGGAAAAGATGCAAGTGAGAAAATTTGGAAAATGGAAATGGAAAAGTGAGAGAGAGAAAAAGGAGCGGAGAAATGTTTGAACGGAGGCTCGATGCTAAAAAAAAAAAACTCAAAACGTTCGCCGAGTTCAAGGCTTTTCCGCGGCCGGCAGGAAGAGGAGCCAGGAGATGTTTACAGCCGCCACTCGAGCAACAATGCCGAGCTTTACGTCCCGAGTCTCCGTACGCCGCGCTGGAGTGCCGTTTTTCTGATGTTTACGTTCGGCTTTTCCTCTGAGGAGCGTCCAAACACTCCCAAGGTCATCCATCTCCATCGGTCCTCAAAAAGCTTTTAAAATGGAGCGCGTCGGCCTCCGTCTGATTTTTCTTTTGTTTCGTTTAATCTGCAACACGTTTCAAGAATGTTTCACAAGCGGTGGACGGTGTGGGAGAGGGGGAGGAGAAAGGAGAGGAGAGGAAAGAGGAGAGATGGTGAGATAAAAATGAAGCAGAGGAGGAAAACGTGGGTAAGGAGTCAGAAAAATGATCGGGATGCAAGAGGGGGGGGAGACGGGGAGGAGAGGCGAGCCAGGAGAGGAGTGACGGATGAGAGGAGAGGGGGATGGATGGATGGAGGGAGGAGGGAGGGAGTCGGCTTGGTGAGAAAACGAGGGATGAAACAAACCATCTGGAACATGATCCTAAAAAGAGCTTCGGTGCTTCCTCAACATCTTATTTAGCCACCGAGGCTGCAGCTGCCAAGAGCCTGAGCGTGAGTGTGTGTGTCTAAGTGTGTGTGTGTGTGTGTGTGTGTGCATTTGGAGGAGGAGGAGGAGGAGGTGTGCACAAGTCCACGGAGTCCGCCGCTCGCCAGTTTTGCAGATTGTGTCGCACTCGTCTTATGAATATTGAACACGATAAGAATTATAATAAAAAAAAAACATTATTTAAAATGCTGAGCGGGCAATATGATTTTTTTTCTTTTTTTTTCTTTTTTTTTTCTTTTTTTTTACATGTTTGCCAAATAGAAAAAGCCGCCTGTTAATCACCTTAAAACCACAACGGAATAAAATACAACAGATGATGTCATTATCAGATCTCCACATTATCTCCTGTGTGTGTTTTTTTCCCCTCGTCTCTCCTGAATGAGCGTCCATGCGGCTGTATTGTGCCACAGTCACGTCTTCATTAATATGACTGTGGATGGAGCTGCTTCTGTCAGCACTATCTCTCCCGCTATCTATCCACATAATGCCGCCGCAGAACGGGCCATGATGAGAGCGAGCGGGGCCGAGGAGGGAAAAACGCCGCGGTCAGCACTATCGCTTCAACGGGAATAACTGCATATTTGCCAACAGGAGTTGTGACTTTTCCATGTGCATCAAATGAATCCGCAAATGAATTCCTGTTTAAACCAATCAGAGCGTTATCATTTCCCCCGGGTTTAGGGAAAGTTGTTGTTTTTTTTTTTTCTATTTCTTTTTTTTTTTCTTTTTCTTCCCAGGAATGGCGGAGGAAAAGGCTGAACCGCCGCTCTCGTGAGAGGAAAGAGAGAGAGAGAGAGAGAGAGAGAGAAAATGTGTGTTAAAACTGTAGAATAAATTAAATCCCTTCTTTAAAAAGAGCCTTTTTGTGTACCGTGTAATAGCATGAAATAACTATTATTCCCGTTCTACAAAGTTACTCTCTAATTAGCGCGTCACCCTGGGAGAACTTTAAAATGGAGATTGGGCTCCTGGCTTGAGAATAAATTATTCCGCGGTGACTTTCAGTATCTTATTCATGAATTCAATTTAGCCCGATAATGAACCTGCGGCTCTTGGAAATGGAAACGACCTTTGACCTCGGTGCAGCGAGCGGGAAAAGGAGATTCATGAGTGTCAAATGGGGGAGCCGCATCTGCATTTTTTTTTTTTTTTTTTTGTCTTTGTCTTTTGTTGGGAAAGTTATTCCAGCATAACATATTAGAGATTAGGTCATCATCCATCATCTCCGAGCGGATGCAAACGCCCGGCCTCCTAAAAACTACATTTCCACACAACTAACCTGCATTCTTCATCAAGTTTAGTTCATTAAGTTTGTTGCAGATTACGTTTGGTTCTGATGTATCACAGATATGTTTCTGATCTATATATCATATCATTTTAGCCAGTTTCATTACTTTAGCCACCAAAAGTACATGGTTAAGGCGTCAGTGAACAACACTGACGCCTCATGTCGGACTCCAGCTCGAGTCCCCTGAATCGGATTCGGTTGTTTGACCCGTCCGTCCCCCCGCCTGCCCTCCGGTGTGGCCAGTGTGACACTCAGGGATTACAAACGCTCTTGTGCACTGCAAAAACTCAAAATCTTACTAAAAATATTTGTCTTATTTCAAGTCAAAATGTCTTATTTCTAGTCAAAATATCTCATTACACTTAAAATAAGACGTGATCACCTCAGAAGTAACTTGTTTTTAGACAATTTTTGAAAATTTTAGAAAATTTGCATGTTTCATAGTCATAGTCATAGTCATAGTCATATTTATTAACTCTTCACCACAATTGTGGTATGGAGTACAAACAATACAAAATAAATGATGAACAGTCATAATGAGTCATCACAGGTCGAAGTAAAAAGAAAAAACAAGCCTGCACTGTTTAAAGAGTGGCAAAACCTTATTCAAGAAAGCACCCAATTTACATATTGTTGGTAAATTATCAGTCTTCAATAAAGCTATACATTTAAACATAGATGGGCGATTTAAAAAATATTTAGGCAAAATCACTGGCAAAATTTGCCAGTGGAACAAGTGAAAATTCACTTGAAACAAGTGAAAATTGTCTAAAAACAAGTTACTTCTGAGGTGATCATGTCTTATTTTAAGTGTAATGAGATATTTTGACTAGAAATAAGACAAATATTCTTGGTAAGATTTTGAGTTTTTGCAGTGAGATGTGTTACATACAAACATAAGCCATGACAAAAATACATTCCCCTCTAAATGTAACGGAGAATACAGTTTAGTTTCAGGAGAACGAAACAAGACAGACATTCCCTTACAGCTCAACTGCGTTCTCATTTACGTTTCGAGGGGAACGCGTTTCGTTACTTTTGTTTGCAACGTGTCACAAATCTAAATCAACCAGACACACAGCTAAAGAACAGGCAAGGCAGGCAACTGCTTGGGGCCCCAAGCCGATAGGGGGCCCCAAATGCCTCAAAAATGTATTAGCCGCAGTGACTGCACCCCCCTCCCCCTTAAACAACAACGGGCGATTTGCAATGACATCTCAGTAGGAAACCTCCCAAACGGGGCCCCACATCAGTCCCATGATCCCGCCTCACGTTAACCTGCGCGATGCTAAGTCATCGTTCTACAAGTTGGAAATGAAGCTGAAAGAAAATTTATCCGAGGTGTTTGCACTTGCCGAGGCAGAATCTGATCCAGTGCTTAAAAAGTGCTGATAAGCACCAGCCTTATAAGGTGGGTTATTTACAATGTAACAACCTTGTTGTTATTTAGTTATTTATTTTGTTTTTTATTATTCTTTACATTTATATGTTCACATACTTTATATTTTCAAAATTACAGTTTTTTTCATGTTATTTGCTATGCAAGGTGAACATTTGGAATGAAAAAAAAGTTTTGATTTCATACATTTTTCGTTGGTGTCCGATTATTTTTAACATAATGGTGATGAACACTGGTCAGAAAGGCCCCCTGGGAATTTTTGCTTAGGGCCCCAACAGACTCTAGAATGGCCTCTGTAATCAACACAGCTGGTGCCCACACGACTAAACTGCACTTTCATACGAGACGCACCGGGCGTTCTCTCTTTTACAGTCAGTCGTGTAGGTGTCACGAGGTCAGGCTTAGGCATAAAAAAAAAACACTTGGTTAACGTAACACAACACAATGTAATGTAACACGACGCAATGTAATGTGACATAACGTGCCACAATGCAAAAGAAGATAAGAACAAACACCACTGTCATGTGACACGGGGCTCAGAACCATCCAATCGATTTATCCCTGATTCACTCCACCTGACCATCAGAGCGGAAATCTGGACTTCGATCGGCCCCGATGTTCAGCCCAGATTACCTGAGAGTGAGGGCTTCACAGATCCAGATTACCTGGTGATGTGAGTGAGGGCTTCACAGATCCAGATTATCTGAGAGTGAGGGCTTCACAGATCCAGATTACCTGGTGATGTGAGTGAGGGCTTCACAGATCCAGATTATCTGAGAGTGAGGGCTTCACAGATCCAGATTACCTGGTGATGTGAGGGATTTACAGATCTAATCTTCACACCTGCTGACAGATCCAAGAGTCATGAGGGCCTCAATGATAATTTTCAAACATGTTTGATGTTCAGGATTTGTAATCTGGATTAAATTACAGCTGTCTGAGCAGGAAGACAACAGTGAACACCGAGCTGTCGTGCAGGTGAGTCGGAGGAGAGGCTGCCCTATGAGCCGTGTTCATAACCACACAGACACAGAGAGAGTCGTGTTATATCGCTCCCTCTGGCATGATAATCCTGATAATATCCTGTAATGTGTCATGCGTCATTATTTCCAGATCTTGTGCATGTTGAGATTAGAGAGAGGAACATCTGCGGAGGCTCTCCTGATGTTTCAACACCAGTCAGGATTTTAAAACTCCTGCCCGGCCTGATCCTGACTCAACCGACTGCACACGTTTTCGTGATGCGTCACAAACACATGTAATTTTGTAATCTCTCTCTAAACATAAATGAGAGTTTAGTTGTATGGGAATGTGATTTTTAGGAGATGCAGTGGCTTGAACTGGACACTCGAACACACAAAATTAAACACCGGGGATCCAGTGGACAAAGTTAAAAAAGGCTCCTTTTAAACATGTTCAATTAATAATTTAATCCTCATTTGCAGGTAATTTGACTCTGCTGTTGAATGAATGGGGCTTTAATCTGACAATTAGGACAATTAGACTTTATGACTTTATATATAAGTAATGAAGCCATCACAAGTTGAGCGTCTCAAGGAGACGTCTGCCGCCTAAAAATACAAAACGAATCAAGACTCTCATCACCAACGTAGTTCTGAATCTGTGCAGCGCTGCAGCTTTTGAATGGCTTCTGTCGCCTTTGGCTTCATTCATCTTTTTTTTTTTTCTTTTTTTTTTTTGTCAACACATAAATGGGAACCATGGCAACTTCCAGATCAAGGAAAAACAGAAGAAAGTCAGAGTTGCGGTTAAGTTTCTACTTAACTGCAGAAACCCAGCATCTTTCTGACATCAGTGTCATTTTATTCTGATTTTCTCAACATTAATAACAACACAACTGAACTTTCCAGACGTTAATATGTAAAAGTTGGTACTCACCCCGTTCTTAGGGTAGGCCACCCAGCCCAGGTCTCCCATCACGGAGCGAGAGTCCAGCAGGTTCACTGTCGAAAAGAAACCATCACTCAACATCTGCTCAACAATATTCACTACTCATGTTCATTTTTTTTTTATAACATTTTAAAGGTGATTATCTTGTCTGGGTCAAATCAAACATAAAATCATCCTCATGACATTATTTGAAATCAGTGATGTTAAATGAAACCATCATCCTGGGACCGTTTCTTCCAAAAGCTGTGATTATGTTTCAGCAGAGGTGCAGCGGTGCAGTCAGCCTGTGGTTCGCTTTGTGTCGCGCTTTTGGGTCACAATTTTGATTTTGGTTCAGTTTCCTGTATAAGTCAGTCTTCCACTTCTACTTCCTGTAAACAGAGCATCTTAAGTAGTGACGACATCCTGCACGAGTGGCTGCACATTAAAATTTCCACCAATAAAACCTTCATGAATCTTTAACCGTCCTCTGTCGTCCCAGTAAATCAAACCGTGTTTCTCTCCTAAACTGACATCCTGCTCTGTGTCCCGCCCAAACTTCCTGTTTCAGCAGGAAATACATCAGATCAGGAAAGTAAGAGTCCATTCAGGATAACAATATGAATGCAACAAATACTAAGCCAAAGGCAAAAGTGAAAAATATAATGAACAGTCACGTTCAGGAGGTCCATCCATCACTGGTGGGAACTTTACACATCAGCTGGTTGTGAGTGGGGGGCAGTATACATGTGAAATATACCATAATGCTATGCAGAAAAGACCGAAAATGTATAAAATAGAGCTTAAAGTACAACCTACTGCATCATCCACTGGGTAAACCCATAAAATGTACAACAAATTATATGATAAAATCATTAATTTAAGTCAGAGTTACCTCTGCCACAGTTTCTTAAAACAGAACGAATACAATCCGAAGCACTCGCAAACAAATAATCAGTGTCATAATGCACATGAAAGTGACGTGCATCAAGAATAACACATTGATCGAGGAGGCAAAATTAGGACCATAACACCCAGCTGTGTTGTTTTTTTTTATTATTATTTTTTTGTTGGTTTTTTGTGTCTAACTCTATTTTTGCGACATGTTCTCAATCAGCTGTTTGCACCAAGACTTGAGTCTGTGTTTGCTATCATTTCATTGCTTTTATAATAAACACAAGGCAAAGGTTTCATATCATTTCAGCCTGCGGGTCTGCCACGTCCCTCCTGACCAGCTAAAGTCCTGAATTCGTCCAAAACCAGTCTGTGGCGTCTGCTCTTTCCTCCACACAGGAATTTCCCAGAATTTCCCTGGTTGGGATCAATAAAGTATATCTATCTATCTAGGAAGTGATGAGCCCAATCTAAAAAAAAAAAACAAAAAAAAAACAAAACACAAACCGTACAAAAAGTGACCCGGTGCAGCTTTAAAGGAGCATACCACTGATTTCACAGCACAGAGTCCAAATCCCTCCATTGTGAAATGTTAATTTTAGGTTGAACAAAGTTGTCGCCTTTCAGAAACTGATAATTCTCTGTGTAAAGTGTTTATGATGTCAATATTCCTCACAGACGTGTTAAATTATGTTTTACCTGTTGTCACACTTAACTGTGGTGATGTTACGTTCACAAACAATCCGAATTTTTGGTACGAATTACAGCTGTCATAAACGATTATTTTCCTCCCGATTAATCTATCAACTGTTTTTACAATTAGTCGATTAGTCAAACGATTAATTTTTCAAGTAATGTAGCGTTTTGTTTTTGTCTTTTTTGTTATGTGCGACGTATTAACGTGCATCGTTAAGTTTCGTTTCTCGAAGCAGCGAGGCTCAGTCAAAGTTACCTCATGTTGCTTTAACTCATTCATGCTACCCTGTTACCGTAAATCCACGTTAGCTGGTCATTAGTTAGTTAGACGATTGTCCAGCTTTTTGCTTTGTGTCGTCCTCCAGCAGCATTTTTTCCACTTCTGTTCATGAACGTCAACGTCTGCTGTACGCTGTTTGCATAAATTGCGTAATCGATGTAATCGGCGACAACTTGACGGTATGTTGTACGTGTCGACGTATTTACATCACCGACGTACAGTGGTCCCTCGTTAATCGCGGGTTATTTTACGTTCTAAAAATAACCCACAATAGGCGAAATCCGCAAAGTAGTCAGCTTTATTTTTTACAATTATTCTAGATGTTTTAAGGCTGTAAAACCCCTCACTACACACTTTATACACTTTTCTCAGACAGGCATTAACATTTTCTCACTTTTCTCTCTTGTTTAAACTCTCAAAGTTCAAACCTTTGTAGAAAAATAAGTGCAGTAAAAAAAAAACAAAAAAAAAACATGCAAAATTGCACTAAAAAAAATCGTGAGGGACCACTGTAATCGTTTAAGTCGATTAATCGGGACAGCCCTAGTACGAATGATAGGAGCCAAGTCGCAGGGGAGACCCGTCCCTACTCTGCCCCTGATTGGCTAACCATAACCCCGCCTTAACCGTCACTTTAATCAACGGAGGCAACAAGTCCCAACGAGTACCAGCCAATCAGAGGTGCAGCAGGGGGCGGGTATCACCGGAGACTGGGTGGGACAGTGCAGCCAGACTCAGAGGGAGATGATGTGTTTGGAGAAATAAGAGAAAAAAATAAAGAAAAGGAGCCAAACTTGAAAACGCAGCAGCATCTGGACGCACTACAATCAAAAATATCCTTTAAAAAAAGTCTTTTAAACGGCTCTTCAGAAGGAGAGGAACCACTCCGTTTACAATTGTTTTATAGTTGCTGATATGATCCTTTTGTTTTTTTCGATTCATTTCTACCTCACACTTTCCCCTTTTCCTCTGTTTTAAAAGCCTCCTGTGGTTTGCCTGCTGTTGTGAATGAACATTTTGCCATTAACACTTAAACAGTGCATCTGGTGGGACTATTTTCTCCGGCGGAGGGAGCATTTCGACTCCGCCCTGAATTCAAAAAGCCCTGAAAACACACAAGAGTGCTGCTGCTTTTAGGAAAACTAAAATGTGGAGGACTTTATTCCAGTGAGTCTCTGGAGAAAAAGGAGGGGGAAAAAAATGATGTGGCAGCTCTAAAATACGACCGCTCGCTTTGGGAAAAGGATTCACAGGAATGTAAAAGTTTATACATTTTGTGGATATTATACTAAACATGCAGAATCACTGGAATGATCCTTTAATTCGCACTACCTCGCAAGCCAGTCGGTTAATCATCCACAGATTGAACCGAACCGTCTAAATAACATTCACGTCCGTGTGCACACCAGCTGTCATGTCCAATATTTCAAACACGGCATGAACAGCGATAATAAATAAAATAATCTTATCCACAGATCGGCCCTGCCCCGGCGTCCACGCGGGGACACGCGGCTGTAAAAGTCTTTCAGCGGCGAGAGGGTGGCGCAAAACGAGGCAAGAGCTAGTTCGATAACAGGCACACACTCTCTCTCTCTCTCTCTCTCACACACACACACACACACACTTCTCTACTCTTACAGTCTCCGCCGCTCTGCAGAGAATAATAAAAGATGTCCTTAGGAGGCGATTAGACATCTAATTAGGCCATAAAGAAGAGATAAGTGATGCTGAACTAGATCATAAGGGATAGGTTACCTCTTTCATTCGCTCGCCCCTTTTCTCCCCTCCTCCCCCGTCTCTCCCTCGCTCTTCCTCTTCCTCGCTCTACCCCCCCCTCTCCGTCTCTCCGTCTCTCCGAGGATCAAACCGCCTAACAAGTCAGAGCTCGGCTTTGACAATGATCTACACACACATTATTAAAAGTCATCAAAAGTTGCGCGGAGGAGGTGATTTGGAAGTCTTGTAGCGACATCACTTCAAGGATACCCCGAGCATGTCGAGGAAGTGGAGGGGGGGGGGGGGGGGTAAGTGGATTTTCAGCTCGGGGAATACGGCTCAGCTTTCTCCTTGAAATGACAACGGGATATTTGGTCTGGGAGGCCCCCGCTTGTTCATTTTCGGCGGCGCTCGCGGGACATCCACACAAACAACCGGCTTGACCTGAATGAACCTTAATATATTAAAGACGGGGGGAAAAAAAAAAAATCGATCCACCATGTAATGCAATTTTTTTTCCACTTGCTGCCAAGGAGAATAAATGTTGGTCCAAAATTTGGCAACATTTTGGCAAGGGGAAATCTTGATTCCTTGACCTCTGACCTCCAGGTCCCACGGCTCTCCCCTTTGCAGACACGCCCACCTTCTGCTAATCCCATGCAGTTTGGGCCCCAAAGCCTGCAGTCCACATGTGTTCTTGTGGCCTGTTGTAAAATGGTGTGTGTGTGCAGACTGGGGCCTAAACAGTCTTGGAGCTGCATCAGTTGGCTTTGACTGGAAAGCTGAGACTCTTGTGGATTCAATGAGCCACATTTGATTCCTGTGTGATGATGTTGGCCCCCATAGCAGCCATTTCACTGCAGCCAGAGACTTTTGTCCAACTGGACATCAACATATAAACCTACAGTGACCTTGAATCGCAATACTTGTAGAAATACTTAAGAATCGCGATACATGTAGAATCGGCACCCAAGTATCGTGATAGTATCGAATCAGGAGATGAACACCCTGCTTAATACCATCTGGTCTGTAACCCCCTTCAATTCCCTACTATTGAAACCAATGGGTGAGGTCTGGAACCTCTGCCTCTCCTGTCTGTCTGTCTCTCCGTCTTTGTGCCTTGTGATGATGACTGTGGCATTTTTGTTTTAGCTCAGATTCCTGTGGGCGTAAAGACCTGCTGTCTTGCTCTTTTTATCACCTACACACACACACACACACATATACACACACACCTTTCCAACATTCATCTAAACCGAAAATTCGCCTCAGTCCTCATTTTTACCCCAAAAAGTGGCCCCTTGTGTGTCCCATAAAAACATCGCAAATCATCACCGTTAGATAGAGATTGTTATTAATGGATTATGCAACAACCCCTGATGCGTTTGTGGGTTTTTTTGTTTTTTTTTTGACACCGCGTCAAGAAGCTGATGCACCACAAATTGATCAATTAAAAATGAGAATTGATTAGCTCGAGAGCAGCCGATTAGTCAGGCTGGCAGCGTCTGGCCCCGCTGCAGGGGAACCGTCCCCGCAGCTCCAGAAATGTTAATACAATAAATGAGTCATCTGGGTTTTTCTTGGTTCGCCAGTTATTCCTTCAATTAGTCACCATCGGTGGGCGGCGGCGGGAGAACTTAAAGCGTTATGGGTGTTATTGCTGCTCGGCGACAAACGCACAAATGAGCAGCGGACTTCGACAGCCTGGAGAGTCATGGAGAAATCGAGTGTGTGTGTGTGTGTGTGTGCAGTTTGATGTGATCTTCCTGCTCACACACACACAGGAAGTGGCTTGTATTGAGGCTGAAGTCTGTACGGTAGGGATGGGCGTATCGATCCTGTGGTATCGATATATCGATACTCACACGCTACTCATTAGGCATCAATTTCCTTAAACAAATATCGATACTAACAAATAAGAATTGGGGGTGCATGCATAACTTTCAGCTGTTTTAGATAGCTTCCTTCACTTACTATGTGCCGAGACACCCCTGTGCTTGGCGGCATATTGAGCTGGCCCGTGTCTTGTGACGGCCGACAGCACAGCCAGCAAGAGTGGCTCGAATGCAAGAGCCGGAGGAACACACAGAAAATAATGGCAGATCGGTCTTTTTTTTCTTTCTTTTTTTTTTTTTTTTTTTTACAAGAAAAGTGCAAGAAAACAACAATAACAGTGAAAATGTGCAAATTTTTGTTCATATTTAATTTATTTCATTCATATTTATGTTATTTATTTTAATTTTAGTTTTTTTAGTTATGGTATAAATGGTCTGTATTTGTCATGTAATTTGTCTTAAATGTAATAATATTTTGAATGAAAAAAATTGCCAATAAGAAATTATCAGTATCGGTATCAGTATCGGTATCGATGAAAATGCAAGAAAAAGTATCGGTATCGTATCGAATCCTAAAAGTGTGGTATCGCCCGTCCCTACTGTACGGGCTTTACCAGGACCTTTTACACTGGATTTACATTTTCTTGGATTGTCACTAATAAGTTAATGGGCTCTCTTGGTCACAGACAGCCAGTCTACACCCTCTAATCTGTGTCACAGCTGGAGCCACACTCACATCCTGATTGGCTGACTTCATGACTATGAGCACTTTTACCTGTCTTAGTATGTCAATGTGTGAGTCAGTGTGTTTTTTTTTTTGTTTGTTTGTTTTTTTTACGAGAGATCATGTAATTTTGTTGTATGGTAACATGCAATGACAAATAAAGCATTCTATTCTATTCTATTCTATTATATATGTCAGCAGTGTTGGGTAGCAACTAGTTTCATGTAATTAAATTGCCAAAAACTTTAATTACAGCTACTAAGCCAAATGTTGGTGATTCCAAAGCGGTTACATCTGATCAAGGATGCACAAAAACATCAGCACATCATCGGTATACGCTGATATTGGCTTTAAAATGAAATATCCGTATCGGCCTCAAGTTAAAATTTCTGCTAATGTGTGAAATAGGTCAAATTTTCCCTGATTGTGTCGGGATCATCCAGGCCCGTTTCAGCAGGATGACTCTTACAGGTTGGTTTGAAAGAAAGTGTTATATAAAAATAAATGTGGCATGTTTTACATATCATAAGTTGAGGTAGTTTTCTTATTTTGCCCACTGAGTGTGCACATTTTGAGCAGCATCAATCAATCAATCAATCAATCTTTATTTATATAGCGCCAAATCACAACAGAAGTTATCTCATGACGCTTTACAGGTAGAGCAGGTAAAGACCACGCTCTACAAATTAGAGTAGAAAAAGAAAAAAAAAAATTGTATATATGTATTTTATGTCTGCATCTGCTTAGGGGGCCTTCACAATAAGAGTAGTTATGATAAAATGTTAATTCCACTACAGGTGCAAAGAGATGTGCACATATACTGGTATCAGCATCAGCAATCGACCAAAAGTAGGAAGTTATCGGCATATTGGATATCGCAAAAAATACAAAGTCGTGCATCCCTACATTCAAATTTATTATTTTCAGTAAAAAGCCGCTTTGAGTGCAGCAGCATCGAGGACAGGAGCGTCTCTACGCCCAGACAGACTCCAGGTTTTGACGGTTGTTTCTGATTGGTTCTCTTGTTTGAATTTGCCCCGCCTCTCTCTCATCTGCCAATCAAATCAAAGCGCGTGGCTCCAAGCAGCCGTTCTGCCAGGCGACCACGTCAGGACGGCTTGTTGTCTGTGATTTGTTTAAAAATCAAAACGTTCTGATCTTAATTCAAGTTCTGCAGAAGAACGTTTAATAAAAGTCTGACAGTGGGTGTTGAGCTCTGCTGTCAGGTTCACACTGCCTGCTGTAAACTGTCCAGCTTTACTGTCCAGTTTAAAGCATTTGTAATCAAAGAGGAATCAAATCTAATTAAGTTACGTTACATTGATGAAGTAATTAAAATAGTTACATTGCTTATTACATTTTAACCGGGCAACTTGTAATCTGTAACCTGTTACATTTCAAAAGTAACCTTCCCAAAACTGTCAGTATCAGCATATATGTTACAGATTTTTATTTTATTTATTTTTTTTTTATTATTATGATTTGGGATGCTTTGGGTAATTAAGCGGAATTTGAAATGAATACTTCATTTTTCCTTTTTTAAAAAAATCAAGTGTAATTAATTAACATATTTAAATATATAGTTCTATTTCTGTTTTTTTCTTTCAATTTATAGTTATTCATACATTTTCAATTCCCAGTGAAGTTTGTTTGACATCAAGTGCGCTGATGTCACTTTGGACAGTAAAGTTTACTGTAAAGTATCCCGTCGCCATGACATATCGCTGTCACAAGTGTTTGATAACCACATTTGAGGGATCATTTCCAAAAAAAAAAAAAAAAGTGTGTTTACATATAAACATATATCAGCCAATATATCAATATCACATTTTTTTACTCCATAATATCGGTATCAGCATCGGCCCCATGAAGTATCAGTGTGGTCCCTTCTACATTATCTAGGTCTATGCTTACGTTCCTGTAGAATATGTAATATGCCACTGATGTAATGTGCTGTTTTTATCCTGAGGAAGCAAATTCTGTGCCAAAATCTAAAACCTAAACGCTCTGCGTCAGAGTGAGGAGCGTGCAGCTTCCCTCTGCTCCTCCTGAGCCTCAAATCCCCCATGATTCCTTGAGGCTGTCCCGAGCAAACTGAACGACGGCTCAATTTGACTCTCTTTCAATTATACTAAAAACAGCCCAATGAGAGACTCGGAATAACAATAAGTGCTATTTTAATCCTGGGGTCTCACTCTCCGCTGTAATTATGTATGCAATGGTGTGATTATCTATTGCAATGCAAATATGTGCCAAATTTGATTTGGAAAAAAAAAAAAAATCTTCTTGGATGGCAGCCTCTGGCAAATGCTCCTTGAAGAGAAGTGTGTGTGTGTAATGCATTATATTTTGTTATGTAAAAGTTAGCAGTTTTCATGTCAATTTAATGTGTTTAGAAAATGATTTTTTAACAAAGTAACAGGTTTGACGCACAGCGCTGCAGAGGAGCAACGAGAGAGATAAATACATAAGGAAACACAAGAAAACAAACGCATCACTGATATAGATGTGTGAGATTGCAGTGTGTGTGTGTGTGTGTGTGTTGGTGTGTGTGTGCGTACACTCTGCTCCCACTGCACAGGCGTCAAAACACAGACATCACAGCCTTGTGATCCTGCAGCTTGCCACTGACTCACTGGCTCACAATGCACCTTCTTCACACCGTAATGAGCGAGGCACAATAACGAGGCTGTGCTTTTACAGTTTGGACTGATTCACTCGCGCTCCAGCTCCTCGCCCTAAACACAACAAACTGCACTTATTGATTCACACGGGCCTGCCATAAAACACCTCCCTCAAGGGATTTTTGAAGGGAAATGTTGATGGACTTTTCTACTTAACACTGCACTGGGAGCATGGCTGTCTGCAGACCCCTACTGGAGGAGAATTTGCCCACAAACCCTTTATTATAGGAGGGAATTAGTGGGTTAGGTATAATTAGACCACATCCAGGAGACAGGTAAGCCATGCAAAACTGAGCTAATTCAAGCATGTGTGCTGACAATTTTTTTTTTTAAATGTCCTCGGCTGTGAGAAACAAGGCAGAAAAAGATGGCTGGCTCCTCTATATGATCAAACAAAGATCAAGAAAGTGTGGTGCTGCTTTTGGAAATGGAGAAAACAGAGTACAGGCACACAAGCCTTTCTAAAGCCCCGACCAAGACCTGCACTGATCAAAACATGTTTTCCTTTTTTAATGATTTATCCACCACAATAAACGCTTTTTCCTTCCTTGTCACATTTCCTGACGCCTGGAGAGCCCGGGTCGCCCCCCTGTGTCCCCGGCTGTGCTGCTGAAGGACGCCCTTGCATTCCCATGGAGCACCCCTGAAATGTCCCAGGACGGCAGGCAGGCTGCTTGGGGAGCCATCGGTCAGTGCATCTCAACTCTGTCCACATAAATCTGCCAGGTGGAGAATAACCCCAGGATGATTCATGCCTCCTTCCCCCTGATAATGCTGTGTCTAACAGCTCCAAACAATGGCATTCACAGCTATTAGGATTCTGTTCAGTTGGCGGACAATAGCGTGGGAACGACATGATCTTTCACCACCACGCAGCTTCCTTTAGCGTTTTTTCATTATTATCACTATTATCAGTATTGACGGGTAGCCTGTAATTATCCATGAGCTAAATTAACAAACTGAAAATGGCCACTTTATTCCGGGAAAACCTCCTAATATCATTCAATTACATGATAAATTGTTGACTCCTGACTTTACAACCCGCTGAACTGACATATTAAACATAACAGCACCAACTTACATGGGCCTAACTGGCGAAGGTGTTTATTTCTGACAAAGAAAATTAACTGTATCATCGCCTGGCAGGCACGTTAATAACGCTGTAATAGAGCCCTTTAGTAAACACAGCCAAACTAATGCCAAATAACCGTCACAGGCAGCTATTAGAAAAACTATACGTTCAAAGAGATCCTGTAATTACACAGACTACAAAAGAAAAGCTCGCCTCCTGCATAATAAGATCATATAAACTCGCTATCAAGTACCGCAGACACAATGCATGTCCTTATAGGAGCAATTAAAAACATAAAAGATACCATCAAGTGCAATAAGTGTTGATTAATAAATGCGCCGCTGGGAGCCACAGACAGACTACCGGAACATTTTCAGATTATTGCAGTCTTAATAGTCTGCTTATCTGAACCCAGGCATGTTCCGCTCAAAGGTCCTTTTTTATTATTTCAGTTTGCAGCGTGTCGGCAGGAGCGGTGATCCCAGCCGTGCAGGACACAGCTGTCACCAACACCGTCCGCTCAGATGAATGTGAGAGGCGACCTCTGTGTCTGTCTAACGGCGTCGGAGCCGAACCCAAACCTGCGGCGAGCCGACGGCCGCCGAGGTTACAAATAACAGTGATTATATTAATAATGATGATGATGAAAGGGACGGAGCGTCAGCCGGTTGGATGCGTCGCGGTCCAAACTCCATCCCGTGCCTCATACCGCTGTCGTTACCCGGCCGGTGTCCGTGTGCGTGTTTTCCTACCTTGATTTGCGGGGATGCACCACGCTCCGAGCAGCGCCGCGCTCCAAACCCACGTCCACGCCGCCAGCCGAATACCACCACAACTCCACCGACGAGCCTGCATGGCGCATCCGAAACAACACGATCGGCAACGGGAGCGACAGCGCCTGAATGACAGCGGTTACGGTCAGCACAAAGCGGGGAGGGCTGAACAAACCATCTGTGTCGTTAACGCGTCCGGGCGGTGAGACGGCTGCTCATTTTATGCGGCGGGCAGGGGAAGGTAGAGCTGTGCGCTCCGGGTTTGGAGAGGCGGGCGGGAGCGCGGAGGGGGGGGGGGGGGGGCGGAGTGAGGCGCCGACTCGCTCCAATCAGACGGACCCGCCACAGGTGCGCCTCGCCGCCGGAGCCGTGGCTCCAAAAAACAGCGCAGTACACCCGCCAGCTGCAAACCTCAAGCCGTCACTTTTTTATTGGGGTGACTCCCTGCGGATATTAAACGCGCTTTTTAGCATTTTTACACGTGAGTGAGGCTTCATAGATAGAATCGTGTAGTTTTGGGCTCTTTTCTGTATTTCCTTCTGTATTTCTTTATCTTTCTTTCTTCTTTAAGCAGCAATTTGTCACACCGTCTATTATAATGTCTATAATGTCTTTCTCATGCAGGTGGATAGTTCAACTTCAGCCTGATATTTGCAAAGGGTAGTGAAAATAACAGCATTTTTTTTTTTTTTTTTTTTTTTTTTTTTTGTAGTTGTAATGTGAGCACTGAAATAAAGAAGATTAACCACATAACTTGAGGTTATCAGTCCCATAACCCCCTGCAGTGTGTGATTATGCCAGACCTGCCTGACACATGATGGGTTTACATGTGAGATCCCAGCACATTCTCACTCTCAGGTCCAAATGCTGATGCTGTCTCACACCAATTTCACATCTGAAACTGACACCAGAGGCGCCTTCTGGTGTAAGTATCTGGCACCGAGCTTTCTCGCTCTTCTCAGTGTCTGGTGGGTAGGCGGTGGCATAAAAACCACATGGTTAGGGTAAGGGAAAGGTCAGGTTTAGGCTAAAAAACACTTGGTTAATGTTAGGAAAAGGTTTCAGCATAAAAACCAGTTTGTTAAGGTGAAGGAAAGGTTAGATTTAGGTGCAAAAATGGAAACTGGACACGGTCACGGTCTAACAAAACTGCTACACATGAAAACAGTGAGCTGGATATGGAGATTGAACTCATATCTTGTGCTTGAAGGTCTTTGTGGCTTCTACACCTGCCATCCACTACGATCCCCTCCTTACAAAGACTTCCTCACTCTTGATACTACATCACCATCCTCCAAGTCTCATTCTGATGCCAAAAAGGTGTGTTTGGCCTCTAATGGGAGCCTTTGGTGTCGGTATCAGACGTAGAAGACCATGACAAAGCTTTATCGACAGACAGACAGTGTGCATGGGTCAAGGCTGGTTTATTAGAAATATTAAAATCCTAATTTCATCAAATTGCATCAAAAAGAAGTTGAACAGTTGACAGTCAAACGGCAGGGCAACCAACCAGACACTTGGTCCATAACTTAGTCAAACCAAAAATATGAAACAAACTCACTTTACACCAAAAAAAAAAAAAAAAAAAAAAGACGCTAATTGTGCCATAACAAACCTCAAATGAATGAACGAATGAAAACCACCAGCAGCCACAATAAAAATAAAAAATAAAAAAAAAGATTCAAATCCCACCTTCTCCCTATCAAATAAACATATGCTATTTAGAGCTAAAGCAAATGATAAGAGAATTATTCCTGTAAAAACAGACTGTTAGTTTATAGACTAGACAGAAGGCAAACCCAGATTCATAATCAAAATATGAGTAATCTCCTACCAGGAGAGCACCATAAGACCTACCATCTTCTTGTTTGCTGTTAAAACCCTTTACAGGAAAAACAAGGCAGATTATTGGCAGACCCACATTTTTGCACATCAAAGTCATCCCAGAGTTAAAAATACTCAGCGTGCACTTGCCACCCTACATTACACTAACTATAGAGGAGTCCTGTGCATTAAAGCATCAAGGGCTTGTGTGGTTTATGGGGAGTCCTTGTTGCACAGGGAGCGACCTTGACACAGGAATGCAGCTGGCACACCTGAAGCCAGCGAGCCGCTTGGTGGGAGAAGGTGCTCTCACCTTGATTGGCCCATTTTTTTTTTTTTTTACTATAATGGCACAATCAAGACGCACAGAAGACCCAAGCTGAAGCACCAGCGAGCATCCTCCCTGCAGACGAGTCCTTCAGCTTGAGGATTTGCATTTGGCTGCATACCTCTCCACTAACATGTCAAAGGGAAATGTTTTCAATGCAAAACAGCAGATGTGCTGCATTGTTGGAGCGAAACCAGCCAACAACTACGGAGCAGTTAGAGCTCCAACATTTAAACACTTCTTACAGGCTAAGGACCCATTCTTCACAATGATAAATACCTCTATACTTTCGCTTCTTTTTTTATTCATAAAACTCTCATAAACACCCTTTAAAGCCGCTGTAGCAACCGAGAACATTTTCAAAAACGTCTTTCATACAAAATACAATAACTCATAAACACCATTCTCAGTGCTGTCTGCACGGTGCATGTTGTGTTTTTATTATCATATATATATATGTTGTGATTTACTTCTAACCAACTTGTGAAGCCGAAGGCAGATTTCCACATCTGTGCACAATAAAGATTATATTCAAATCTTTATACTTCAGTAATTAAGTAACATTTTGAATGGAGACTTTTTATGGAGCATTTTTCTGGCTTTTCAGTGACATTAGGGTGTTTGGGGCTTTGGAAAAGGTTTTATTGACATACTGGGCCTGCATACCTGCCTCTGATTGGCTCATAATTGTTACCTTTGCTGGCTAGGTTGGTTAAGGTGAGGGTTTGGGCTGGGTGACGGGTTAACCAATCAGAGGCAGAGTATATGGGTGGGTCTTCCCAGTTAGCATAAAGGGTTTGCACGCCCAGTATGTCAGTTTTCATGGCAGGTTGGATGGGTGTGAGCTTGGTATGGCTAGAGAATCCCAGCAACAGCAGCATTAAGAAGAGCAATAAGCAAAAGCATGAAAAACAGCACATCAAGTGGATCAAAAACTTTCAAAAGAAGCTGAAACCATCAGTGCTATTTTTTTATTTTTTTTTTTATGATTTTGGATCGGCTGCGTTTGCCACCTGCTTCTTCAACGCCTGTGTTCGCCACCTGCTACACCAACGCCTGCCGTGTCCGAACTCTGGGTGTGAACTGGACCAGTTGAGGGGGAGGAGGATGAGATTAACAGTAAAATGACTGACTCAAGGCAAAAAAAAGTTTCATACTGTAGTTATAAGCAGCAACTGTCTTCAACTGAAATACATTATTATTTATGCACATACTGTTTTGTCCACTGAGAAAAGAGGCTGTAAATCATGTGCCATCATGCAGGTTGTCATCCAAAACGAAACTTTACCACCTGACTTCACCTTCTCTGGTTGAGGAGGCGACATCAGCGGCTGTGGTCTCTAGTTGGACTGGAAATCTGCACAGACATGACTCTTACTGGTGCATTACCAGCAAGTTTCGCCTCAAAACATATTCTTATTATAGACTTACGCATATGCACACACACATATACACACACTTTTTTAGATCTTTATTTTAGTTTCCACATTATGAGTCTTGAGTGGAACTCAAGCAGCAAACAGAGCCGCTGAGAGCTGAGGTCCTGGGTGTCCCTTCTTGAGGGGAAATGAAGCAAATAATTTGCAATTTCCCGCTCCCCATAAACACCACACGTCCTTTGTGGTGTCTGACCCGGCCAGGCCTGCCTGACCCGGGCTGTTAAACAGTTGTTGCCATGTAAATTAATTGGTAGTATTGGTGCAGGCAGTGGCGGTGGTGTGTGCATGTGTGTTTGAGTGTGAATGTGTGTGCAGTGTGTGATGTTAAACCTGCCCTCGGAGCTCATACAGGAGTAATTCTTTGAGGCTCATGATGATGATAGATAAAAATTCTTGAAATCCTGAACCAGACACGACAATGCCAGTTAGTTCAACCAAAAATGAAAATATTTAAATTATCTACTAAGCATGATCTATTTAGAGACAGGAGACCACTTGAATGCAAAAGTGTAACATCTGATTTCTTCTAATAGCACATGAAAGTGTTGCATATAGAGGCAGGGAATATAAATTTATATGCAATCTGTGAGCAAATATTAAACTAAAGTATTTATTTTATTTTAAGTTATATGGTAAAAAGTTATGATGTGTGGCATCTAAAGGCTAAACAAAGACTGAGAATGTCACACCTTGGCATGATGGGTACCATGTGAAAATTTCCATTTATATTTATCACATTATTGGGTCAGTACGTGAGCTCTGCCCTAAATTACAACATTCCTGTCAGCATTTGAAGGCAACACCTTTTTTAGGAACATTGAGGAGACAGTAAAGTGAATATTGGATAATTTGACCCGTAATCATATTATTTATCTTCAGAAAATGTGGACTGCACTGCATGAGCTGTTTGGAGTAATTTTATGGTGATTTAGTCAAGTAGTCCCATAATCTGTGTGTTCTTTAAACATCTGTTAGCTGGATGAGATAATCCCACTTGTTTACGACACTTTCCAGGATTTTTCTGAATCGTGCCATTTTCTTGATCCTTGATCTGCCTCATTCTGCCTTTTGTCAACATATTTATACTTAATTGCTGATTAAAATTACAGAAACAAGTGAAACTGCACTGGAAAAACAAGTGGGATTATCTAATGCAACTGGTGGATTTTTTTTTTATGTTGTTTGAAGAAAAACAAGATTTTAACACCGAGGATGCGACTAAATTACATGTAGAGATGGAGATTTTCTCTCTCTCTCTCTCTCTCTCTCTCTCTCTCACACACACACACACACCCCTCAGCTAACTCTCATACTGTAGCTGTGTATGAGAGTTTGTGTTTGGGCATCTTGCTCGGTTCAACATGTTAAATGTAAACAGACTTTCTGCACTCGATCTTACCCTCTAAAGTCTCTCTAAAGCAACGCTGCAACATCTTGTGTCACCAAAGCGTCTTGAATTCATTTTTATTTGTGGCATAAAACTATAACCTGGTTTTTAACGATTTGGTGTTCATTCTCCTCTTTCACTTGAATAATATTTCGTCCTGAAACCCTTTTTTCTCTCATTCTGTTTTTTTTTTTTTTTTTAATTTTTGCCTCTATGTCTCGCTTTTTTACTCTTTGCCTTTAAGTTTATCTCTCTCTTTCTCTCTCGCTCTGTCACATGTTCAGTTTCTTGGATCACTGAGGGATTGTGGGTGATGTTCTCCTGGTTTGCCTCGCTGACACCTCCAACACCCCTCGCACATGCGAACACACACACACACACACACACACACATTTTCATCACCCGTGCCAGTGATGTACCTTCAGTGATCACATGAAAACGAGTGCAGACTTCTTTTCAACCCCTTCAGCTTCAACTTCCCCTTTTGTTTCCCAGCATCGTCACCATCTCGTCATACGTCCCTTTGTTGTCACTGTAAATGCTGCACAGCGTCGACGCGGTGCGGCGGTGGCGTGCACGAGGCTGTAGGTGCACTGTACATGTGTGTGTGTGTGTGTGTGTGTGTGTGTGTGTGTGTGTGTGTGTGGCTGCTCTCGGCGCTGACAGCGGGTGTGGAGGAGGTTCTGCGATGCCACAAACTGTCGAGTCGTCTGGAGGTGTCGTGGGCCTCATTCAGCCACCGACTGATTCAAGAAGCGCCGTGGAAAAAAAAAAAAAAAAAAAACTCACCTTCAATGCTTGTCAACGTGTTTCCAAAAATCTTTCTTAAAGCGAGTGTCATTTTCTCGCTCCTGGTGGGCTGATCTGCTTTATTCTGACTCGTTTCTATTCATTGTGATTCAGTTTGACTTGCACAGCGTCACATCGTAGCAGAAGTCACCCCCAGGCGCTTTGCAGAGACCAAACAAATTTAGTGGTGAGAAAAAAAAAAACAAAAAAAAAAACCTTTTGACAGGGGAAAAACGTTGAGCTGGGTGGGCGGCCATCTGCCTCAGCCAGCTGGGTGTTATTTATGGGTGTTTATTTATTTTATTTTTTTAATTCCATCACATCTATTTCAAATCCACAGTCCTCGAGCTGAGGGGGGGTGAGGGTGGACGGCGTCCCCCCGGAAAGAAAAATGGTCAAAATCATCCCCCCTGTAAAACTGCCATCCTCACTTTTCATCAAGTGAAAAAATTGACCATCCCCCCTGAATTTTTGTTTTTTTACAACTCGACTACTGCAAATCCATATGATCCACTGACATATAGTTTAGTGTTTAAGCAGTGGTGAAATGTGCATGGTCCCCTGACCCTTGGCCTGTATGTTTCACGATCAACTATGCTGTTTTTTTCTTTTTTTTTATTCTATTGTGTATTATTAATAATGTGAACACTATGTACAACACCAACCTGCCAATGGGACTAGAGATGGAAATTAGCCACACGGCTATAATCTCACATGTTTACATGTAGGGGAGAGTGGGGTAAATAGTGCCAATTTTTACTTAAAGTGCCTTTAAAGCGAGGGGATTACAGTAATGCCTCCAACTAAAATATGCACATATAGTTTAGGATGTTGTGCATCCCTGGGAACAATCACTTTGGATCTTATATAAACTGTTTGAGAAATACAGCTTTCGAAAAAAAAATGGTTTTGTGGCACAACTTGCCCCCAGTGCGGGGTAAATTGTGCCATTAGAGAGAATACACTGGGGTAAATTGTGCCATTAGAGAGAATACACTGGGGTAAATTGTGCCATTGATAATTGAAGTAAAACAGATCATTTTAATCTCACAAATGATAATGCTATATAAAAGCAAAACAAATTCAATACAAAATTATTTATTTAACATTTATTTACTATTTTAACAAGATCACAGGCCATTTTTCTATAACAAGGCCTAGCGCCACATGAACACATACCCAGAACAAAATAAAAAGTCCAAAATGAGCACCTGCAAATCATCTTCATCTGAATCTGAATAGTTTTAGTGATCAAAGGTAAGAAGACAATGTACAATAACAGTAAAATACAATAAAGTAATATATAGTATATAATCACAAGTTATTCCACTGGCACAACTTACCCCAAGGCCCTTTGGCACAAATTACCCCAAGCCCACCATTTTGAAAAAAATGCATCCCCCAGCTGTTTTGAGCTAACATCATGCTAACTGTATAGACTCATGGTGTAGCTTACTAAAGTACTAAAACCCGTGTGAACTGTTTTCAAAGTTTTCTATAATTGTTCAAGCACAGCAATCAAAAAACCTTGATCATAGAAATTTTACTTTGGAGGGCAAAAAAATGTTTTTTGAACTGAAATGTGCTTACCTCTCAAGCCATGTGTCTCCCTTCTTTGCAGGATGAGTGAAATGGATGCCTCTTCAAAAATATGTGGTCACATGACCAACTTCTTCTATGGTTTTCTAGATAACAGGGGTGGCACTACTTGCCCCTTGGCACAAATTACCCCACTCTCCCCTACGGCTATAATCTCACGTTAACATGTACATGTACTGTCCCATTTCTTTTAAAAAATAAATAAATCTATAAATCTACAAATCTACACCTTTGGAGCTGTGATAAGGTTTAGTTTTTCACTTTGACGGCGCTAGGCTAACGACTCCCATAGATTTCAAGTCTTTACGCTAAGCTAACACAGCATGCCGTCCACAGGAACTGAACCACTGGACGTCCAGAGGTGGAAATGGTGTCCAACATCTGGTCCCAGTCTGGGGACATCGGGGAAAAAAGGGGATTTTACCCAAAATGTTGCGAGAGACCCGGACCAGCGAGCTGTGTGACTGTTTTTTCAGCAGGCAGCCGGCTTCTGAACAAACAGCCTGTTGCTTTTCTGTCTGTGACTCACACACACACACACATACCGACATAGCTGTGCATACACCACGCACACCTACACACATATTTGCACATTTACACACACACACACAGCACCTGACACACATCATCAGACTGTATTTTTTATTACAGTTTTAATGCTTTGTCTGTTATTTTGCTGAACTGTCAAGGAGCAAAAACCAAACAATATTACTCTGCTACATCAGTATAACTGGATGTATGATATATACGCATAATAAAAGACTCTTGAATCTTGATTATCTGGATCTGTTTTTCACTTGTTTTCAGAAAAAAACAATATTTTAACTCTGAATATTAGAGTTTTTTTTTTTTTTTGCGGTGATGGTTATATGCGATATTACTATGTACTGTAAAATGTCTTTTTTTACGGGTGATATGAACCGGTGAATTCCCTTTTCCTCTTGAAGACAGGACGTTTCCCAGGAGAATAACATCTTTTTTTAATTTTTTTTTTTTTTTCACCCGAGGACCGACCGCCGCATTAAACCAATTTCAGAATCCGCCGGTTTGCTGCGATCAGATGTGATAGGCTGAGCAGTCAGCTGGGATTCTGTGTCTGCCCACTCGTGACAGCAGGGGAGGGAACGGGAGGCAAGGTCGGGTCAGCTGAGTACACACACACACACACACACACACACACACACACACACACGTGTTAAGGGTTTAGAGTAATGAGGGTCAGTGGGTTAACCATGAGGACAGACGGCCGGGGACACCACGACTCTCTCTCTTTCTCTTGCTCTCTCTTCCCTGCTGCGTGTGTGTGTGTGTGTGTGTGTGTGTGTGTGTGTGTGTGTGTAGATGCATGTTTCTCCCAGATGATGTTTTAATGGTTGGCACAGCTAAATCCACTCGGCCCTGTGCATAACTACATGAAGTCAAAACCTACGCATTCCTCCACTTTAGAAGGCTAAACACACACACACACACACACACACACACACACACACACACACACCGTGCACCTCCATTCCCTAAATAAGCAGCTTTGGGGCTCGACCAGCTGGACACTGCTCGGGGGTGCTGCAAGGAACTCTGGGATTTCCACACGGCCATGACAAGATGAAGCGGGACGTCGCGCGGCGCATTGGGACCAAAAGACTTCCACTTCCACTTCCACCTCCACTTCCACTTCCAGGACGGGTCAAACACAGAGGACTCATTTCCCAACGGGGATTAAGAAAGGATAACTTCAGATCCTCATGTTAATTCACATTTTTTTTTCTGGAGGCTCCTCCCCCCTCGGCTGCAGTCAGTCGACCACGAATCACCACAGCCGGCTGAAAACATTGTTAGTAATTATTCCTCAAAGAGATGAATATGAAATTGGCTTTAAAGGAAATGCACAACCTCAGGGTGCTTTCAGACCTGTCCCGTTTGGAACCGTTGTTCCGAAACAGGGAGCGTTTCCCCCTACAGATCGGTTCGTTTGGACATATGTGAACACAGTGATCGCGCTCGGATGCGGGACAAAAAAACAAGCGGGCCAAGATCGCCTAGAAGAGGTGGTCTCGGCTCGATTCCATTCGAGCCCTGGAGCGGTTCGTTTGCAGTGAGAACAGAATCGACACAGCAACCGACACAACTCACTCAGAACTGTGGATCAACCAGCGTCAGAGCCCATCTTCGTCGGCGACTCCTTGTCGCGGCACGTCTTTTTCTCAGTAGATGCAGTATGACATTATTTTCCCTGCGCAGCCTTGATTCCCGGTAGAACGGGATGTTTTCCTCCGTTACAGAACACCGGTACATTCAGTAGCGGTTTTAGGCATGGGCGAAGCGGGCATTTTTTTCATGTCATGTGGGGGGCGGCACAAGCACAAAAAAAAATCATCAGCGCCGCTCACCTGTCAGATCCGGCAGACCTGACCAGGTGGGCGCGGTACCGGCCGGTGCCGCGGCCGGCCCGCCTGATGCCGACCGGTGCCGTGGCCGGTGGCTTTTTATTCAAACAAGATTTTGTCCATATAAAAAGTAGGTAGGAGTAGTAACACGAAAGGGCGCAAGGCAGTAATTTGGCCTAGGGCGGCAACATGGGCAGAACCGCCACTGGGTACATTAACCACAGAAACAGAGAAACAAACTAGCCACACACGCTGAAGATGCTCCATGGTTTTTGTTTTTCCGGGGTCAGAACGGAAGAGGAAACTTCTTCTTTCGGGGTAATTTCTGACCAACGAGAGAACAGCTGGTTCGCGCAAGGCATTTGTTCACAGCTTTGAACCGCTACAGACGCCAAACAAACGCCCCAAACGAAAAACGAAACAACTGGATCGATTGAGCCCCTGAATCAGAACAAAGCAAACGGGCCACAGATCTGAAAGCACCCTCAGTCACTTTAGCTGAATGCAAACTGAAACCCACTTTGCCAAACAGCTCGGCCTCCCCAGAGAATCCCCAGACATATTGTGGACGGAGTAACAGCAAATTTGTCACTTGGCATAATCGTCCCTGAAGCTCCTACAGTCTGTTGTAGTTCTGGTATAAAGTCCATTTGTTATGTCACACATCTGCTGGAAATTACTGGATCTTCTCATTTCAGATGACAGGCGACATGATTTGGTCTCTGGTCATGTGATCAACGACAGATCAGCTGATCGTTCACTCCGCCGGAGCTGCGGAGGTGCAGTGGGGGGCACCACTATTTGTATTTGTGACAAAATAATTTGGATTTGGGAAAAAAGCAGGCCAGGGTGTCTTAAACCTGACTTGTTTTTTGTTTCGTTTTCAATAGTTGGATTTTAACCACAAATAAATCGCAAAACGACTGAACGTCCTGCTTATTAAAAGTGTATATTGTATTCTGCAAATCAGAAGAAACATTATGTTATTATTTTTTTGTGCACCGTGACTGTTATTGTCTGTTCTTTTGGTCTCCATCCACGACGCAGGAGGAGACGCAGTTTCCATGTTAACGCAAATTCAGATTGAGCTGGAAGCCGAAGACATCAAATGTAGTGCAGTCCTTTACAAGGGAACTCAGGTTGTTAACCCTATAAAGCCATTTGTATCATTTATGATACACATTTTCAATTCCGTTTTCCGTTTTCAGTTTAATCAATACTTGACCAAAATACTGTTGTATACCTTTGAACACTTCCCCTGTTCACCCTGGACCATACCATTGGCACTTCAAGTACATATCATATATCATACACCAGAAAGGTCGTGTAATAAAATTTTTTTCAATACATATATATATATATATATATTTTGTTATAGGACTAAATAAAGGGTTCAGTTTCAAAAAATTGGAATTTTCTGCCAATTCTTTCATAGTTCAGGCTTTATAGGGTTAAGAAACTGTATGTATTGATTACTAAATTGTTGAAAAATGTTCAGAAGGGTGATTTATTCTGCAGAAAGCTGCTATTTGTTACCTGCCGAATATGGATTCAGATTCAGGTGCATCCCCACTGTGCAGTATAACGCTCATTACAGCCAGTCACAAATGATGATTTTGTTGCATTTTTTTACAACATATATTTAATAATGCAGAAGAGCATGATATGCAGATCAGATGATGATGTCATCTTGCAGCCTCATGTGGTGGCGACTTCCCTGTGGACTGAACCGAATCGAACAGCTCGGTGAGGGCGTGCATTTTTTTTTTCCTGAACACTTTCCTTTTTATTGTGTGTTTTTCTCTTTTGATGGATATCTATGCATATAACAAAACTTTCAGGAAAGGTTTTGTATGGCGAGTAATCTTGGCTTCTCCAGCTGTTTCTTAATCCCGTCTTGTGAAAACAGAAATCGGGTTTCAGACAGAGGTTTCTGCTTTGTCTGGTCCTCTTGGTTGCAGGTTTTTTGGTGCAGGACCAGAGATAATTTGATATGCAGAACGGCTCTGGCAGGACAACCGAGCAAAATGCACTTCAGGGTCAAGATGTCGCCGGCTTTCAAAATGTCTGCACGATGACACAGACTAGTGGCACTTGTGATGCTCTCAGATGAGGAAATATCAGCCAATGTTGAGCTGAAGATTCATCGTCACAACAACGAGAGCTTTTGTTTCTTCCTGCCGTAACAAAGCCGAGCGCCCCTGTTCGTCTGCGAGGGCAGGGCTGATCTCCACCGCGAGCCGCTCCAAGGCGCCCTGAGCGCTCCGAGCCAAAACACTTCCCATTTTTCTGCTCCGAGTGTACGCTTAAAAAAACAAAACGGCAAACATGTGGGTGGCTGAGCTGCAAGGAGTGTGGTCTCAGTGAAATTAATTAAAAGCAGCGCATACATGCACAGTAACAAAAAAAAAAAATGTCTGAACGCAGAAATGAGATAAACGATGCACAGAGTGAATAACCCGACTAACCCTCGCGTTCAAAACCACCGGAGAATTTTAGTTCCAGCCTTGAAGCGGGGAGGCAGGGATCGTTTTGTCCTTGAGTGGCTCTCGAGGACGAGCGAAACCCCCCGAGCGGCGCTCCGGCGGGGCTCCCGTCCCGCCAACGGAGCCCCGAAAGTCACAGTTGAAAGTTCAAGTGGCGGGGAGATTAAGACAAGAGGGCTCCTAGGTAGATTAACGAGGCGCGAAAAAAAAAAAAAAAAAAGCCGCTTTTCCTCGCGTCTTGATGAAGTTTAAAAATAACCCAAATCCACTCCAAACGGTTTGCTGACGATCTGACGAGCCAACAAGCCTCAAACAAAGTTGTGCTCGTATTTACCGCAAACTCCATTTCAGATTAGCTGGCCTCTCTTTGACCCTAAAACATGGAGCACTTGTTTGGGGCTTATAAAGATGGAAAGCACACACACACACACACACACAAAAAAAAAATGCACACACAAACTCACACACACTCACTCACACACACACCCGCACGCATATACAACCCCCCGGGCATCGTTAAGCCCTGCTTAGCAGCTCAGTGAGGCTGGCAGGCGGTGCTGCTGATATTCTCCCTCTCTCCTTTCTGGCTGCTCCCCTCTGCAGGCTGCTCCAAATCCTGCTGCTCTCCTTTTTGCACATTTTATCTCTCAACTCAGGACCTACAGAATCTATACTTTGTAGGAGAAAATGCACGCAGGGGCTGAGGGATAACGTTATTCTAAGCGCGGTCCACGGAGGAAAATATCCAACCGGCACATTTACGCTGTGATCACCGCCGTGTTCCCGTGTGTCCGACGATCAGAGGGCACGGGTGATGAAGGCCGAAGGTCATGACCTCGCCGCTGCACCTCACTACCTCGGGTCTGATGCCGTACCTGCCGTACCTCACTGCAAAAACGCAAAATCTTACCAAGATTATTTGTCTTATTTCAAGTCAAAAATGTCAAAATATCTCATTACACTTAAAATAAGACATGATCACCTCAGAAGTAACTTGTTTTTAGACAATTTTCACTTGTTTCAAGTGAAAATTCACTTGAAACAAGTGAAAATTTGCTTGTTTCATTGGCAAAATTTGCCAGTGGAAAAAGTGAAAATTCACTTGAAATAAGTGAAAATTAGCTAGAAACAAGAAACAAATTTTGCCAATGAAACAAGCAAATTTTCACTTGAAACAAGAGACAACTGTCTAAAAACAAGTTACTTCTGAGGTGATCATGTCTTATTTTAAGTGTAATGAGATATTTTGACTAGGAATAAGACATTTTTGACTTGAAATAAGACAAATAATCTTGGTAAGATTTTGAGTTTTTGCAGTGCTGCTCTCAGAGGGAGGACCGCTCATGACCAGGCTCTCCTCGCTGTTTGATTTCTGCAGCCAGGCTCGGCGTTTCTATTGTGATCTATTTTCTGTTTGAGCCGTAGTGTGTCTGCACGGTGTTCTCTGTGTTTAGAGAGGCTCTCCAACATGCAGGGACAAGATAAAACGAGCCCTGTCAGCCTGATTTCACAAAAATCCATGAAATGACCACGACCCTTCTTAATGCATTACATGGTGTTGCTACAGAGTGCATTAACATTTTATATATAAAATTTTATACATGTCCTTTTGTCCAATTATATATGTCCGTAATAGGTGGTGTAAGTTCATTAAGTCCTGAGTAAATTCCCGTAGATTCCCGTAAATTGTTTTCTTAATTTTGTACTTAAAAAGAAAAATCTACGGGAATTATACATGTCCTTTTTCAAAACAGGAAATTCACAGCACGGTCACATACATCTTGAGATCCATCTAAAAAAAATAGTTGCAAACTGTGATTTCCAAAAAGAAATGGTTTGGTATGAGATCATTTTAGTCGCAGTTTAGTCGCTCTGCCAGGGAGTGAGAGAGAGAGAGAGAGAGAGAGAGAGCAGTGGTCGAGTGAGCTAAAGAATGAATGAAGAGATGTTGAAACTTTATGAATGATACTTCAATGTCCAAGTTCTTGTGAACTTAGCAGGACGAGAAAAAAGCTTTTTCTTTTCTCTCTTTGTCATAAAAACTCTGACATATAATAATAATAATAATAATTTTATTTGTATAGCACCTTTCATACAAGAATTGCAGCTCAAAGTGCTTCACAATAAAAAGAACAAGAAGAACAACTCATCTCTTAATCCATCCCAACAAATCTGAGCCACCAGCGACGCACACCAAATGATAAACTAAATAATGACCTTTAGCTCTTGTGTTTCCAGCTGGCTCACCAAATACACAACAAACAGCTCAAGGTCATTATCTGGGATTTATGTTCATGCATGTTTCAACATTTAGGGGTCGACATTTAAACATTATTTTCCATCAGTATGATTTTCACATGCTGGCAACATTTTTAACCCTGATGAAAAAATAACATGTAACATCAAGTGTGATTTATTTTTTTCACGTGATTTTCCACGTTCGTTTTTCCACATGCGGTTGGGAACCACATATCATTATTTCACATGTGAAAAAGCAACACGAGAAACACGTGTTCCAAAACCACATGTGATTTCATGATGTTTTCACGTGTGGCGATCTGAGTTCAGAAGCCAGCCACATGTGAAAATGCCTATTTTCTTTTCACATGTGGGAAATTTCAATCATGTGAAAAAAAAAAAAGCAAATCACATGTGCAAATATCAAGTTCACATGTGACATTGTTTTCTTGTCACATGTGAGAACTGAATGTTGCCAATCACATGTGAAACTGATGAACTGACATGTGAAATTGAAATTTTCACATGTGAAAAGGCGCATTTCACATGTGACATTTTTTGTAAGGGAAATAAAGGATCCAGTCGGTGATCAACAACACTGGGAGTGTTTGTACCTCCCACCACCATCACTCAAACATTTTTTAATGCAGTTTTCAGTTCCCTGTGTACACACATGATGAATGCAGGAGCTTATGGTGGTTTGTGTTGTAAAATCATCGCACGTTAAATGAAGTGTTGTGAGCCGCGCTCCCCGGGGGGGTCGATTACAGCGCCAAACCATTCATTACCTCCTGGAGCCGTGCGTGGGCTCAAAGTGTGTGTTATGTGAAATGCTGTTTGCACGTTTGGAAAAATGACTCAGTACGTAAACGATGTAAAAAAAAAAGTGGACTGCATTGAAACACAAACAGATTCAGATTATGCGTCCTGCAGCTGATCCTCTCGCAGATGCTCGGTGAACACATGACCCGCCCTTTGGCGACTAACTCCAAAAACGCCGACTTGTCACGAGCGGATGGGAAGCGGCTGAAATCTATGCTGGTGCGCGTGTGTTTTTGTTGTATTTCTTTGTATTTTCTATTCTTTTCTTTCAATTTACATTTCCTTTGCAATGCATTTGCAGAGTCCTGGGTTGTCCTCAGACGATAAAAACAATTATAAAAAGGAAACAACAAACGTATCCGATTCTCTGTTTGATTTGTGTGAGGTTCACCCCTTTTTTCCTCATAAAATGCCCGTGCTATTAAGAATTTCCTTTCCTCCACAGTCTCTGGTTGATTGTGGACTTAAGACAAGAAAACATGCATAAATCATTGTTTTAACATGGGCGTCAATGGGAAATTGGCACATCACCTGTTTCAGCATTTTTCAATATTTTCCACCACTGGGATTTCTTAGGACTTTTCATATGTTATAACCAACATATTTATGAGACTAAAAAAGTTGAAAGAGTTCCTAGGTTCACCCTCTTTTTGTCACAAAATGCAGGCGTAGTCAGAGGATGTGACGATGGTGTGATTTATTGTGCAAAAAAATGTGCAAAAACATGAAAAAAACTGAATTACCAAATACTTTATATAGAAGATTTACACAGTATTACAAAGGAATTTGCTCAGTAATGCAAAATCCCACAAAAATACAATCCAAAAACAGTCTGAAAACAGCCCCTCCCACTTTGGTTCATAATTACATAAGGAAATACACATTAACACATTTTCCTACAAAAAAAAAGCCCTTGCAGCTTCATAAACCCTGATACATCCTAAACAAAGATTATCTATGTCTTCGTAAACATTTTCCATAAACCAAAATGAGTTATTTGTGGCAAAAATGAATATTATAAACAAAACAAAACAAAAAACATAATCATGCAGTTCATGTAACTATGAATGTGCGAAAGAACGCACAATTTAACTGAGGAAAATATTACGCCGCTGTTTGTGTGGATGTGTGTGTAAATTAATGATCAGGTGCATCTCGAAAAATTTGAATATCATGGAAAAGTTCTTTTGTGTTTTAGTTTTGATGGTTACAGCCCAAAATCATCCCTGACTGGGGTGTTTGATTTCCAAATGAAATGCAAAAATTACTCCCAACAGAGAATCTATGAGGTAAGAGGGATGTGAGAGATGACAGACACAAAAATTAGGGTATAAATGAACATTATGCTTCAGAATGTGGACATTTCTGTGTTAAAAATCCTTTTTTATTCATCTTATGTAATATTTTGAGATACTGGATTTGTCCAAATTAAGACAAAAAACGTCTAATGAATGTAAATATTCCAATTTTTTGAGATGCACCTGTAGAGCTTCCAGGTGTGGTCGTGCTGCTGCAACAGGGAAGGAAAGAGGGATAATAACGAGGTTTATTAATGACTTAGTGAGACTGGGAGGGGAGCGGGGGATGTGTGTGTGTGTGTGTGTGTGTGTGTGTGTGTGTGTGTGTGTGTGTATGTGTGTGTGCGCGCTTCCTGCGGTGACCAAAATTTGAAGCCGAAGCAGAAATGAGGGTGCTGCAGAAACACGACTGTGGGGTGTTTAGGGTCTGCCTTTTTGAGGTTACGTAACACACACACACTCACACACACACACACACACACACACACACACACACACACACACACACGCACACACACAGAGAGAGACCTTTTTCTATCGACCACCTCCACTCCCTGCAGGCATTGACGTCCGATCCGGCCCCCCCATCCTTTGCCTCCAGTCCCATCGACCCCAGCCCCTCCCCTCCCCCAGCACCCCGCAAGCCTGGTGGTGTAGTTCACACACCCCATTTCAGTGTGTGAACTACACCAGTGCCTTTCAGGGGAGCTTTTTATACACTGAAAAATTGTGACAATGCATTTTAGTAACTGAAGGAGGCCTAAAATTAAAAATAGAATAGCATAGAATAGAAGACTTTATTTGTCACTGCACATTGTACAACGAAATTCTGTTTCTCGGCAAACAAGCTCAACAGACACAACAATCAATAAAAGGACAAATAAGACAAGTAGAAGACAAGAAAAAAATAAAAATAATAAATAAAAAAATAAAAACCTATATAGTATAAAAAGTATAAAAACATGGGATAAAGTGACAGCGGCAGTCAGTGTAAAAACAGCAAATGATTACAAAAAATTATTGAAAAATGATGAAAAAATGATAAAAAACATTAATAATACTCTAATAAAGTACAGCCACATCTCAACCAGCTCACTCCGTGTGAAATGTGAATCAGGAGTAGCAGCTGAGTGACGTTTCACTTCCTACAAACGAGCTGTTTCATCGTGTTTCATTCACCTGTCGTCTTTATTCTCTTCAACTCTTTCGGTAAAAATAGAAAATTTAAAAAACGTATTTGCAAAGTTTAAAATTGACCGGGTGTCAGTTTGGGAACTCGATCATGTCGTGTCATTTCAGAGACAGATTGATGAAGCTGCTTCGGTGTAAAAGGATTTACGATTCACCTGCGTGATGATCAGCCGTCCGCCCACGTGTGCAGGTCGGCCTGCAGCCCCTCTGGATGAGCCCTGTGCTGATTACAGTGCAGCGCCTCCGTCCATGTCGGTACTGCAGTCAGATTGGAAAGCAGTTTTAGGCTGCATTCAGACCTGCGGCTCGTTCACTTTGTTTTTCCAATTCAGCAGCGAAATCGTTACAATTGTTGCTTTTTTTCCTTTTGGGTCATTTGTGTTGTCAAGGCAACGGTCTGCATCGGTCCAAAGTTGTAAACAAATGCCCTTCTTCTGCTGTTTCTTTTCTTTTTTTTTTTTTTTTTTTTTTTGGTTGACGGTTGGCAGCCGGGTGCATTACTGCCCCCCGTCTGTTGGAGGGTGAACCACAGTTATGAGCAGACACGAACAGAATCTGCGCTCCGATGGAAAATCTGCTGAAATTCCGCGGAATTTGAACACAACAGTGTTGCAGCCAGAGATGGGATCAAGTCACCTGTGTGCAAGTCTCAAGTAAGTCCCAAGTCTTAACCTTCAAGTCTCAAGTAAGTCCCAAGTAATTTTTTCTTGGGCAAGTCAAATCAAGCCAAGTCAAGTCACAGGTTATGTCAAGTCAAGTCAAGTCAAGTCACAGGTTATGTCAAGTCAAGTCAAGTCACAGGTTATGTCAAGTCAAGTCAAGTCAAGTCACAGGTTATGTCAAGTCAAGTCAAGTCAAGTCCTGTAATAGATCAAGTCAAGTCCAAGTCAAGTCACATTATTACAATCTTACCTGCAGAATCTGGTCTTAATAAAGAGAAAATATAAGATATTACTCGGCAGAATGGCTCTCAAATGACGGACCGCCGACATGATGATGACCGTCTGATATGAGGGGCGTGTCTCTCCAAAACGTAAGGTAGGTAGTAGAGAGGGCGTGACTGATTGACAGGGTCGTTATCCAATCATTGCAACACCATTCCCAGCGTGCGCTCGTATACCGGGTAATATTACAGGCTAGAGATATTTATTTTATATTTTATATTCAAACTGAAAACATGAAATGAACAACAGTCAAGTCATTCAAGTCATTCAAGTCATCGTGTCTCAAGTCGAGTCAAGTCCCGAGTCTTAAACTTCCAAGTCCAAGTCGAGTCTCAAGTTTTTTATTTTTTGTCAAGTCAAGTCACAAGTCATTAAAACAGTGACTCGAGTCGATTCAAGTCCAAGTTGCAGTGACTCGAGTCCACATCTCTGGTTGCAGCACCCGTTGCAGTGTACCTAAACGCATCCCATGTTAGTGTTAGTGTTAGTGTGTGTGTGTGTGTGTGTGTGTGTGTGTGTGTGTGTGCGCCAACCGTCCATATTTTGGGTGGTTTTGGGCGTCCGTCCAGTGCCCGTGCATCCATTCTGCAATTTTAATATAGAATTTTGCATGTTAAAAATTGTTATTTTTGTTCAAAACACATTGATTATAGTACTGGATAACTGTCTAAAAACTTAAAAGGAAAAAAAAAAATCACTCCGCAGAATCCCACAGATTTTCCTCCTGAATCACCACAGAAAACACTCCCTGTTTCGGAACAACTGCTCCAAATGAGACAGGTCTGAACACACCCTAACAAAACGGTGCATAAATATTGTGTTTAATTGTGCCGGGACTCGATATTTGAGAAAAGGCGGCTGCCTCTGAGTTTTGTGTGGCAGAGAAAACCTGCATATTGTCAGTTTATATTTTAGAGACACCCCAGAATTTCTCCAAACGTGTGTGTAGAGGAGTTCATGTCATATTAATGGGAGCTGAGGCCCCCCTGCAGTTGGCACCCCGCCCCACATCCATCCCTGCACAAATGACTTCATTACTCTCTTCCCCGAAGCTTTCCATCCTCACCTGTTCTTCCTCTCCGTTTAGCTCCTGCACTAATTCTCCTCTGCATGCTCCTCTCACCACACACACACACACACACACACACACACACTTCTATTTCTACACTTGTGTGCACATCCACCGACTGCATTCATTCCCTATCCACTCACATTAACCCGCTCCCTCTCAGCTAATTGCCTAACTTTAAAGGGACGGTAAACCCATTTAAAGGTTCAGGTTTATTCTTGCGTGTTGTCTTTATCGTGCATTAACAGTTCAGAGATCCACACACTCACTTCCTGTAATGAGACGGTGTTTTAGGGGCTGCGTTCTCTACAGTAATCCAGCATCCAGCGTTTTTTTTTTTTCTCCTCCAAAACTGAAGCCAAAGCAAAAACAGTTAAGGTGGGAATTATTTTATCAGGAATGATTTTTTTTCGACCCCGAATGTGTGTGTTTGATCTGCGGGTTTTAAAGATGTCATAAATCCACCTGTCAGCTGGTTAGTCGTTGGCCGACCTAACCCGAGTCACAAAGCTGCGTCTGATTGGCTGGTGTGTCCTGAACAGCAGCAGCTAGGAGGTGAAGCTGAAACCAAGTTTATGAATATAACGCAAGCAACATTGCTTTTTCCTCCAATCAAGATGCCATGTAGTGGCATCAAAACTGGTTAAAGCTGACTAATATTTCACTTTCTCAACAGATTCAGAACAGATTCAGAGCAGCAGATGAAAATAAAAGCCCATTCTCCTTCCAGGTCGCTAAACACCCACTGCAAAAACTCAAAATCTTACCAAGAATATTTGTCTTATTTCAAGTCAAAATATCTCATTACACTTAAAATAAGACATGATCGCCTCAGAAGTAACTTGTTTTTAGACAATTTTCACTTGAAAAATTTGCCAGTGGAAAAAGTGAAAATTCACTTGAGTATTGTCTAAAAACAAGTTATTTCTGAGATGATCATGTCTTATTTTAAGTGTAATGAGATATTTTGACTAGAAATAAGACATTTTGACTTGAAATAAGACAAATATTCTTGGTAAGATGTTGAGTTTTTGCAGTGTTGGGCCTGCCATTCTGCGTCTGAAGGCACCTTTTGGCGTAAGGATGGGACGCGAAGGATGGTGATGAGGAATAAAGAGCGAGAGAGTCTTTGTAGAGAGGTGCACAGTGTGTGAGCAACAGGACCCTCATACACACACCTCCGACATCCATAAAAAAGACTCCGTGTCATCAACAGAGCACTTTCTGTTTCCCCGCCTGATGTTTTTACTTTACTAAAGCATCATCCAGCCTGTTGACCATCTCCAGCTCAACAGGATCACATCCACTCCCCCACGTCCCAACCTCTCAGACATAAATAACACAGCCATCACACACCTTTCACTTAACACAGTCACCTCCTCAGCCCACCCCTCACACTCCTGCCGTCAGGCCGCACATTCACCACTTTGGCACAAGTTTCGTCCCTTCTGCCACAACAGCACTAAACAAAGTGCCTCGCTGATCCGGTAAAGACCCAGGCTTATCTGTGTGTGTGTGTGTGTGTGTGTGTGTGTGTGATGCATGTGTGTGTGCTGGGATGGAGGCTGTGTGTATGCATATCTGTGTGTTGCAGTATGGTTTCTGTGTTGTCCAGGCTGTGGAAACAAGTTTGATTTCCTTTTCAAGACTTTTCGTGTGTCCAGTTTCCGTGTTTGTTCTTTAACTGTAACCAAGTGCTTTTGTTGTCTAAACTCAACTAAACTTACCCCTAATAAAAGCGAGAAAGGCCAGAGTGTGTCATCTTGACGTGAAGGGTGCGTTTGATGTCGGTATGAGACGTGAAAGCGGCGTGACCGAGCTGCGGTGTTTGACGACCTGGGACGAGAACGGGTTGGAAATGAAGGGCTGATGCTAGTTTTTGTTGTTGTTGTTGTTGTTTTCCCTTTATGATCGCAAGATTTGCATTTTACATTTGGAGAGTAGGGTTATTTCGTCATGCTGCATGTGGGCCATCAGCTGTAGTGTGTGTGTGGTGCGTTCAGGGACAGTTTTTAGCAGGAGACGTGAGGTGACCGAGTGTCTCGGGAGGCATTTGGAAGTCGTGTTGGTGTGAAAAGGCCCGTTTAAGAAGTGAGGACAGGCTAAATGACTTCACTGTGGAGGATCTCCTCATGTTTCAGAGCTCAGAAGCACAGTAATATAACAGCACACACACACACACACACACACACACACACACACTCACAGACAAAGAGAGAGACACAAGCACCCTTCAATTTCTAAAATCCTCCATTTCCCCTTCAGATTAAACTAGAACTCCCCCATCATACTGGCTGCACTTGAGCACACACACACACACACACACACACACACACACACACACACACACACACACACACTGGCCAGCTCTTATGAGGTCACACCCTAGGGGTCCAGGACAATCCAATCAAATGTTTGTCTGGTTCAATGGTGTTAGCAAAATGCTGGCATCTCTCTCTTCCTCTCTCTCTCTCTCTCTCTCTCTCTCTCTCTCTCTCTCTCTCTCTCTCTCGTCTGTTTCAGTCCATCTATCATCTGTCCACTCTCTCTCAGCCGGTGGTGTGTCCAGACTGGTTTGACTGGGGTGACGGAGGCAGAGCAGAGACTGAGCCGAGGGAGGCACCCAGCGATCCACCATGTTACACCAGGCGAAAATAAAAAAATAACACTTTGGTACTGCGTGCGAAAACCTGCATGGTGTGTGGTTTAATCTGCATGGGATTAGGATGAGGTGGGCATGTCTGCAAAGGGGAGAGCCCAGAGAACCCATTTTCATTCAGAGAGCTGGAGCTCATAGGTCAAGAAAAAAAGACTTAAGTTTTCCCCTTATCTCAAATTCAGCATACCTTTGCAGAATTTCGAAGAATTTCCCAGTTTGGGATCAATAAAGTAAATCTATCTCTCTATTAAAACAGACAAAAAGAACAAACACCAATAAAGAGATTAATCATCGGTTTAAAAAATATATATATATTTAAAAGAAAAAAAGCTCCTTAATATACTACAAGCAGGTTTATATCCTTATTATTGCATATAAACACAGACATATGATTACAGGTAATGCCATAAGACGATCATAGTGAGCTGTAGATTCAGTTATAATGCTCTATACATATGTACTTTATGGATGATTCCTCACACACACCACACTTTGCCACAATCTGGGATTCAGCTCTGATCTTATGTCTGGGATTGTCTGTCTTTTTTTTTTTTTTTTCTCAGGAGACACATATTTTACCTTACCTTTGCAGCTTTGACTCAATGCACCGGTGGATTTAGCAGAAATCTGCTGTGTATTTGGGCCACTATAGCCAGGTCAGGGGTTAGAGCTGCCTTTTTTTTTTTCTCTCTCCTTGTGAAACTCAATTTTTTTTTTTTTTTGCAGCGCTTAAAAAAAAAAAAATCCCATCATGCAAAATGGATTCAGGAGGCTATTGTCACACAGTACCGTTTGACCTTTTTTGCCTTTCCGTGTGTGTTTCACTCTAGCATGGAGTGCAGGAATTAAGGAAGGATAAGCGCCGCACCGCTCGGCTCCAACTTGATTTGGTTAAGCGGCGCGAAAATATTAAATGTGTTCTTGAACCATTGTGGGGAAAAAAGAGGAGAGAGAAAAAAAAAAAAAAAAAAAAAAAAAGGTTGTACGCAAGCCAGTGCATTTCCCTGATTTGTAGGGCAGGGAAGAGGCTGGAAAGGATTTGCGCTCGCTCTGCTGCTGCACGGCGGGGCACAATGGCGGCGTAAAGGAGGACATAACGTATAGACGGCAGTGCTGCTGCTGTTAGCGAGCGCCTGCAGACACAGATGGCTTTGTGGCTGCATGCTGCCTGCCAACAGAGAGCTGGCACAGCTGGTGGACACTGCAGAGGCTCTCTAACAACAGCCTGTATATGGGCTCGCTGGTCACTCACCTTGAAGCCCACTGTGGACTGGTCCTCCTCTGCATTTGCATTTTGCATTTTGCACCGTTACACATTTCACATTTCAGCGTTTTAAGCAACTAACAGTGGGGGTGCACGGGTCAGCCCACAGGTACGAGTGATACTCAGGCTGAGAGCCAAATGAAGAGGTTTTGTTGTTTTAAAAGGAGACAAAAATCACAGAAATCCCCAAAAACCAGAACATAAAAACTTAATTAAAACTTATTTGTGCACTTAAGTCAGCACTGACTGTGTATCAAGTCTAACAGCTCCTGAATCCCAATACCGGGCATCGGGTTCTGTGACTTGGTCCATTTTTATATATCTATATATCTATATATCTATATATATATCTATATATCTATATCTATATCTATCTATATCTATATCTATAGATATAGATATAGATATATATATACCGTTTATATTTATATAGGCTGTTTATATATATTTTTATTGTTTATATGTACATATATGTACATATATTATATATTATATATTTTTTATATTTATTTATATATACTGTTTATAGTTATACATACTGTTTATATTCACACATACTGTTTATATTTATATATACTGTTTATACTTATATATTTTAGATTTTATATTTACACTCCTTTTTTACCTTGCTTTATTTATTTATTTAGGCTTATACTGGGACCTGAGTGCTAATTTCGTACCACTAACATGTAAATGTGAGCTGGTATGACAATAAAGTTCCTTGAATCCTTGAATCCTTAAAGCGCCCGTTGTGAACCCGTCGCTCTGAATCACTTGGTCGTGTCAAGGATGCCTCAAGGTCAGCGAGATGAATCCGTTTTTACCTCTCAGCGGTTTGCGATCCACATTCTCCGCCGCGTCCACCTGCTCGAGATGCAAAACAACATTTCATGCAGGAATCTGACATTATGGCTCTATCTCGTCTCATCTGGCCTCGTCATTTACCTGCGGGGGCCGAAGCGGCACAGCTGGCGGCTCGGCGGCGCCGCTGTCAGAGCAGCTTGCAGCCTCACAAACAGGACGGACGTTAAAAGGTGCCGCTTTTATGTCCCTTTTTGCTCTGGCGGATGCGGCCGCCAAAAAATAAGGAAACACACTCTTTTTCAGTCGGAGGCATATTTTCAACCTTGGTTTGACTTTGAACTGAGCGGCTGGATGCAGATTTAAATGAATCCTCTGCTGTTTGAGTGAAATGTGATACAGACAGTGGTACCTGTGGTAGTACCTTAGAAGTAAACACTGAACTTGTTGAGGGTGACCACTGCTACAACATCACAACAAATATCCATTTTAATAAGTCATGTAGTCTCATATTTAGTAAGTAGTCAAGTCATTTTATGTAAAAAACCCTAAGACAAACTGCAGGAGAAGCAAATTCAGCTGATTCTGTATCCTCAGTTTGTCCTGAGTGAGGGGGGAAAAAAAGTCCCAAGGAATCCCATTGGTGGAAAGTTTTGAAAATCACCTATTTATGACCTTATAATGCCAAAAAACACTGTTTTTAACACACGGGAAAGGGGTTCAACATTTTACTTTCAGAAATCACTAGAAAAATTCACAAGTCGATTACACACACAAAGACAAGAAAAAAAGTCAATTACAAGTTCTTTGAATTATTCTGTTTACACATGCATATCACACATTATCTGATGTGATATGCGCTAATTGGAATAAACGCCATAACAGATATTTAAATAGTGAATTAAAAGGTTACTATGTATATAGTAACATTTTAATTCAAGGTTATTATATATATATAGTAACCTTGAATTAAAAGGTTACTATATAACAGTGAATTAAAAGGTAATATATATATAGTAGGTTGACCCCAATTTTGGCCTAAAATTACTGGACTAAAGACAAAATAATAAAGTTTGTTTTCCTCAAAACATTAAAAAAATAATCACTTTCTTTCCAGAATTTTTTTGAATCAAGTGTCATTTTCTAAGTGATAATAGCGGGCTGATCTGCCTTGTTTCCACATATTTGTTCTCATTCCAAGAGAAATCTGTCACATGTTTAAAAAAAAAAAAAAAAAAAAGCAAGATTTTTAACACCGAATATGAGACTAAATTAAATGTCAAGTATTTTTGGGGAGATTTTAAAAGTGAAGTGTGAAGGTGGCAGGCAGCACTAACACTTTCTAGCCATCTCTACAGAAAAAGATGAAAAAGAAATCTAAGCACCATCAGGAAGAGTATGGGCCATGCAGAGGCGCCGAGATGATGCACAAAAGAATGCAGTTTCAAAGCTGGGAGATTATATATATTCCCCTCTCAGCTTATACCGACCCGTGTGTGTGTGTGTGTGTGTGTGTGTTTAAGGCTTGTTTAGCTACACTTTTGAGGACCAGCTATTGAGAACCTTCTATTCTTGTGAGGACACTGTGGGTGGTCCTCACATGCTAATTTTGTCTTGCTGGTCCAGATTAGGGTTATGGTTAAGGTTAAGTTTAAAGTTAAGGTTAAGGTTAAGGTTAAGGTTAGGCATAAGTTGGTTATGGCTAAGATTAGGGAAGGCTGTAGAAAACGAATGTATTATAGTAAAAGCAATGTGTGTGTGTGTGTGTGTGTGTGTGTGAGTGTGTGTGTGTGTGTGTGTGTGACTGAGGGCTCTGTTTTAACAATCTAAGGTCTGCAGAGCTTCTTCATGAATCCTGGCTGTGTTTTGGGCGTAACATGCAGTGAACCAATCAGAGGCCGTCTCCCGTCCCCTCTAACAGCCAGGTGTGTCCCACCTTGGTGGGCTGCTGTTCTAATGGAGGATTCTCCAGGTAAGAAGGAAGGAGACGGAGTGAAAGCTCCCGAGCAGATCAGGACTCCATCTGAGCTCCCTGAGGTGAAGCAGCGTCTCAGGAGGCGGGGAACAGAAGCTCGAGAGCAGCTCCTGGAAACACCACTGTGTCGTGAAACTACACATAATTACAGCAAAACCTCATTTCTCATTAGATATTAGGGTATTACATTTATAGATTATTTGCGCATTGTTGTTCTTAGGTAACGTAAACACTTAAATAGTCAACAAAAAGGACAAAAGGAAAGGTGACAAAAGGAAAGAAAAAACTAAAAATACTCCAAATTATTAAGGGTATTCACTGCAAAAAGTGAAATCTTAGTAAGATAATACTGCAATAAATACTTGTTTTTTGTTTGACAAGATAATATTTCTTATTAGGTACTACATGCGTAAGAATCTTCAAGCAAATTTGTCCTTCATAATCTTACCAGGATATTTCAGCTAGCTACCAGGATATTTTAACTTGTTTTATGTAATTTAATGCCTGAAACAAGAATCACCACAGTTCTATAGGTGTTTGATCAATACTGAGAAGTATAAAGTTGCTTGGTCAAGGATGAGATTTCTTGTTGTAAGCATCCTACTTTCTTATACCTCTTCTAAGAACATAATGACACAGTAGAGTTCACTGTTTTTATTGCCAACCACAGCAACTGCAGAAAGATGAATTCATCTAACAGACTGGCATCATACTCAACAAAATGGAGCTTAACCCTCACACTCCACCCCCCCCCAAACAAAGTTTTGTGCATACTGTAGACAACTCATTCAAGTACCGTACCACACGAGGGCACACACAACTTGTTATGAAATTATTATGGGTAGGCCTATTATAAAATGGGTATCTTTATAAAAATATAAAACCGTCGCAGTAGCCCGGTATAATGTGACACCCCAAGTGCTCCTGCTATCTGTCTCTGCAAAAATGGATACGTGAAAAAGAAAAAACCCGACGAGCAGCCGATTCAACATGTGTAATAATAATAATAATAATAATAATAATAATAATGATAATAATAGTAATAATAGGTGCAAAAGCTACAATGGCCGAAATCGCGTGTGTGTCAGGGTCATAATAGCCAAACAGACCAAACTGTATTTTCAATAATATAAAAATAGCGTGAGACTTGAGAGCTGTGCATTCCCATTCGCAGATCATTAAATACAAAACAACACACCAAAGGCTCCCTCCTGCATCAGGATGAGACACAAAACATGAAAACATGCGTCAAAAATCCAGTGGGATGAGATAATCCCACTTGCTTCCAATTCAAAGTTACTCTCTGAGAGCGTGTAAATACGCTGAAACAAGGCGGATCAGCTGCTATCAAGAAAATGACACTTTATTAAATTAAAATTCCGGAAACGAGTTGATGAGCGTTTATAAACTGAATATGAAACTATCGGACTTAAAATGAAGATTTGTTTTTGCCCCAATCTGTCACTGAGATTAGCTTCATCCCGTTACAGTTCAGACTCCCTCACCAAACAAAAATATATTGCAGTATATTGGAAAATTGGAAATGATAAAGTGATATATTAGATAATACACTTCCATATATGGGAACTAATCTTTACATTTTCCAACATATTGCAATATCTGAAATGCGCAATTACTTATGTATTATTCCATATATTAAAATGTATTGATGCAATATATATAAATATATTGCATTATATATGTTTCTCCAATATATTATTCCATGTATTGCTAAGACATTTTCAAATACATAACATATAAATTTATTGTAATTCCATATATTAAATGTAATATATTGTAATATATTTCATGTAATGTATTGGTAAATATATTTTCTTTCCGTGAGGGCTGTTCCAGAAGCCTGTCTCTATGAATAAATTGTTTTTTTTTTTTTTTTGTTGTTGTTTTTTTTGTGTGTGTGTGTGTCGTCACCTTCGGTTTTTGCGGCCAGAAAGCGAGATAAATAAATAAACGAGTGGCTCATGAATCCAACACAGGGTTGCCAGATGTACGATAATTATCGTATCTGTACGATAATTTGACCCTCTGTACGATGTACGATCAATAATCCCCAAAAAGGCCAAATGTACGATAATTTGACCGTTTCAAATTATTGCCGGCCGCAACTGTCCGCCGGAGAGTTTTTTTTTTTTTTTTTTTTTTTAAACCCTGAAGGCATCTATGCCCATGTGACGTGTTTCCAGCCAATCGTGTATGACGTCTATGCGTTTGTCTCAGCACAGCGAGCATGATTGGCTGAATGGTACTGACGCCTCTGAGTGCCTGCAGGGTTAGGGTTAGCCTCTGGTACGATGATCCTACATTTCCCACCTGGCAGCACTGATCCAGCATCAGTCCTGCTCTGTGATGAAGCGTCCAGCCAGGTGTGAAACATTACACCTGGAGAACGCCGCTTTATGGGATTATGAGGCGCTGCATTACATGAGAGCAGACGGTAACCAGTGAGAACGAAGTGATCACACACACACACACACACACACACACACACTCACACTCACCAACAAACAGGAGGAGAGGGAAATTAAAACTTCAAAGGAATAAAAGCAGGGAGAGAGAGAGAGAGAGAGAGAGAGAGAGAGAGAGAGAGAGAGAGAGAGAGAGAGAGAGAGAGACCCCCCCCTGTTGTTTAACGCCCCCCTGGTGGCTGCCACGTCTCGTTAGCTGTGCCGGTGTGACAGCTTAGTCGACAGTTAGGTGGTTTCCGTGTGTGTGTGTGTGTGTGTGTGTGTGTATGTGTGTGTGTGAGAGAGAGAGTGTGTGTGTCTATTTTACGATGCTTTTCTCTCATTGTGATTGTGCAGGTGTGCATGTGTGTGTGTGTGTGTCTAAGTGATCTTATGCTTGGGGATGTACAGTGCACCTCTATGCATTCCTGTGTGTGTGTGTGTGTGTGTGTGTGTGTGTGTGAGTCCCATACTGTTTATCCTGATGGTGCAGCTCTCTGTGGCGGGGGGGCACTGAGACTCTATACCAGAGGATCACAGTCAGTCCCTGTCCCTAACAATACACACACACTCATCTCCATAATCCCTCCATTCCTGAGGGGAGAGATGGAGGGAGAGAGAGCGAGAAAGAGAGAGAGAGAGAGAGAGAGAGAGAGGAAGGAAAAGCGAGTGGGACATAAAGACAGAGTCGAACGTGGAGAGAAAGGGAGACGTAAAAAAAAATAAGGACAGAAAGGAGGATGATAAGGAGGAAAGTGAAGGAAGGGCAAAAAAGAAAGGATGAGAAAAAGAGAGAGATGGGAAGGAGAAGAATGGTGTAGATAGAAAGGGAAGAAATGAGGATAGATAGAGGAGAGAGAGAGAGAGAGAAAATCAGAGGAAGGAAAAGAGAGTGGGATAAACCTTTCACCTTTAAAACTTTCAAAAAAAAAGAACAAAAGAGACGCAAAAAACGATAGACAGAAGGAAGATGGTGGGAAAAATAGTGAAGAAAAAAGAGGACCAAAAAAAGAGAGAGAGGAAGAAAAAGAAACAGTGGGGGCAGAAAGGGCGTCCAAATGAGAAAGAGAGAGAGAGAGAGGGGACAGAGAGGGAGAGGAAAATGCAAAAAGACGGAGGGAAGGAAGGAAAGAAAGAAGAGGAAGAAGCTGGGTGGTGGAGGGAGAGGAGACAGAGACGACGAGGACGAGGGGAGGAAAAACAGAATGTGGATGAAGAGGAGAGAGAGAGAGAGAGAGAGAGAGAGAGAGAGAGAAGGTGTGTGAGAGAAAAGTAAAGGGCCAGAGGAAGAGACAACAGGGTGGCTGACAGCTTTATTAAGAATGAGGCTTCCATGACTGCACACTTGTCACTTTGCCAGTGGTAACACACACACACACACACACACACACACACACACACACACACACACACACACACACTCACGGTGCCAGAGGGTGGATACTAGCACACAGAAAGTGTGATGTCAGTTGACCCCAATATAAACAAAGAGCCACCAGAGTCACACACAGACACTCTCTCACACACACAAACACACACACACACACACACACACACACACACACGTACACACCCTTGGGCTGCTTGGCAGAGCCTGTGTTTCAGACTGCAGACAGCCAGATGGAGGAAACAACTAATTATGACTAGTGTGTTTACACACACAGACACACACGTGCACGCACACACACACACGGTGACACACACACACACACACACACAGAGTGCATGTGCTTAACAGAGGAAAACAGAGGAAAGACAGACAGGTAGGCCTAACGAGTTATGATTTGACATGAAAAATGAAGGTAAATGAAGTTTCCTCTGAGGCAACATCAACATCTACACAGAGAGAGAGAGAGAGGGAGAGAGAGAGAGAGAGAGGCAGAGAGAGAGAGAGAGAATGAGAGAGAGAGAGAGGCAGAGAGAGAGAGAGAGAATGAATAAAATAGATGCAAAAGACTAAGACAGAAACAGAAAAGAGCTTAAGTCAAAGGGGAGGAGGAGTCGAGCTGGAGTGACAGACGTCTTCATCAAGCAGAGAGAGAGAGAGAGAGAGAGAGAGAGAGAGAGAGAGAGAGAGAGAGAGAGAGAGAGAGAGCAGGTAACAAGGCTCAAGGCTTCCTTCCAGATGAGACTGTACAGTTTTTTTCTGAACGTTTAAACAGATTCTTGAAGTTTTTCCTCTGAAACCATCACAGCTTTTTCTACACTTTCTCTTCTCCTCCTCCTCTCACCTCTTCACCTCCTCCTCCTCCTCCTCCTCCTCCTCTAACCCCTCTCTCTCTCTCTCTCTCTGTCCAGCGCTGGCCTCCCCTGTCCAAACCAAACTCCTCACCTAAAGCCTGTTTCCTGCGATGTCTGCTCTACATTTTCATTTCATGATGGGGAAAAAAAAAATAAAAAATGACATGAATTCCCTCTCTGTGCACTTTATTAGCATTTTAAGACGTCATGCTCATTTCATAAAACTGAGGGGGGCGGGGGGGCAGGCTTAATTGTTCCTCTAAACATAATGTGCTGAAACGTAATAAAAAACTATTCTTGTAGTAAATTTCCACATAAATCCTTCATAATGGGTTTAAGAACAACTTATGAGGCTCAGAAGAATGAAGAATGAATGAACCCGAGTCATCACTGGCCAAAATATGAAATATGTCACAGTGCATGTCATAATTGGATATTATTATTAAATCACCCAGAAATTACGAGTCATTTAATAGAATTTAATTGGTTTTTATGATGTTTTCAAAGCAAATTTTTATTAAATTGTGTCATTACATGAAGTGGTTGCAGTGGATTTTGTGTTTCCCTGCATTAAACTGCACCGACAAACCGAACGAGCTGCGAGTCTGCGTTTAAAAACACAAGGAGCTCTCCTGCTCCCCTGAACCTGCCATTAAGAGCCGCTATTGATCCGAAAAGTGGCAATTTCTCCCGCTATTGATCCTGGAGGGGCCGCGCTGGCAGCCGGGCGGGCCTCTAAAGTTTCAGCTGAGTGGAAACCTGAGGGTTTTAAGTAAAGCACGGAGGGAGCGACGCCTCTGAAATGACACGGGACGGATTAAGTGAAGGTTGGAGGTATGTTTTTTTCTCTTTTTTCTCTCCTTTTCTGTCTCTTTGTCTCTCTCTCTCTCTCTGTGTGTCCGACCTTGGATGCTCTCCTCCGTTCATCACTCCATGACCTGGGATGTTCTCTCCTCCTCCTCCCTCACTGCAAAAACGCAATATCTTACCAAGATTATTTGTCTTATTTCAAGTCAAAAATGTCTTATTTCTAGTCAAAATATCTCATTACACTTAAAATAAGACATGATCACCTCAGCAGTCAATTGTTTTTAGACAGTTTTCACTTGTTTCAAGTGAAATTTCACTTGAAACAAGTGAAAATTTGCTTGTTTCATTGCCAAAATTTGCCAGTGGAAAAAGTGAAAATTCACTTGAAATAAGTGTAAATTAGCTAGAAACAAGAAACAAATTTTGCCAATGAAACAAGAAAATTTTCACTTGAAACAAGAGACAATTGTCTAAAAACAAGTTACTTCTGAGGTGATCGTGTCTTATTTTAAGTGTAATGAGATATTTTGACTAGGAATAAGACATTTTAAACTTGAAATAAGACAAATAATCTTGGTAAGATTTTGAGTTTTTGCAGTGATCTTGTTCTCTCTTTCTCTCTCTCAATTCAATTCAATTCAATGAGCTTTATTGGCATGACTGTATTAGATAGATAGATAGATAGATAGATAGATAGATAGATAGATACTTTATTCATCCCGAAGGAAATTCACAGTTTTCAGCAGTATCCACAGATTACAAGATTGAATAAATAAAAAATAAAGAATAAAAGATGACACTAGAGATCTAAAGATCTAAGTTCCTAATGTGCAAAAAAAAAAAAAAAAAAACAATGTGCAAAAAACCGTGTGCATAGATGTGGGCAATGTGCAAATTTACAGTATAAACAGATGATAAATAGCAGCAAGCAATATATACACTATAAAGAAGGAATATATAAAAAATAGAAATATGAACAGTTTAAACAGCAGAGAAAAAATAACCTAAACCAATACAATATTGCCAAAGCATTTTTGGACAGACAGGTAACAAAACAGTGAGTGATGATATGCATACAATAATACAAATAATAAGAAGTAATTAATAAGTAAATAAATAAAATGGATTTCATTATGACAATATTAATATTATCTAATATTTTTACAAGCATTTATATATGTGTATATTAATTTTTGTTTTGCAGCTCAATTTGTTGAAATAGGTATCTCTTATTTCTTTGAATTTTTCACATTTTCACATTCTCTCGTTCTCTTTTCATGTCTCACATAAAAACCCCTCTGAACCCCGTGCACAAAATAATTCAGCGTGTTGTGGTGATAACCTTCAAATATACCGTGAGGAACTCAGGGAGACACTGTGTGTGTCTGTGTGTGTGTGTGTGTGTGTGTGTGTGTGTGTGTGTGTGTGTGTGTGTGTGTCTTGCGCTCAGGAGGGATTGTACACGCATGTTAATGCTGTTACCTCTGAATTGATATCGCTAATTCATTATTAAATTGTCAATGTCACATCCATATTCTGTATCTGCTGGTTGCAAAGTGTCACTGGAGCTCCGTCACACTGATACTGAGTGAAATATTCAACACCGAGATGCCGTTATTTCAAATCAAATCTCTTTTTTATATATATATATATATATTTTTTTTTTTTTACTTATATCATACATACACATACACAAAACATACCCTCTCATGCGTACATATACTGATTAACAGAGATGGGATCAAGTCACCCATGTGCAAGTCTCAAGTAAGTCTCAAGTCTTAACTTTCAGTCTCAAGTAAGTCCCAAGTAATTTTTTCTTGGGCAAGTCAAGTCAAGTCAAATCAAGTCAAGTCACAGGTTATGTCAAGTCAAGTCAAGTCACAGGTTATGTCAAGTCAAGTCAAGTCCTGTAATAGATCAAGTCAAGTCCAAGTCAAGTCACATTATTACAATCTTACCTGCAGAATCCGGTCTTAATAAAGAGAAAATATAAGACATTAGTCGGCAGAATGGCTCTCAAATGACGGACCGCCGACATGATGATGACCGTCTGATATGAGGGGCGTGTTTCTCCAAAACGTAAGGTGGGAGGTAGAGAGGGCATGACTGATTAACAGGGTCGTCATCCAATCATTACAACACCATTCCCAGCGTGCGCTCATATACCGGGTAATATTACAGGCTAGAGATATTTATTTTATATTTTATATTCAAACTGAAAACATGAAATGAACAACAATCAAGTCATTCAAGTCATCGTGTCTCAAGTCGAGTCAAGTCCCGAGTCTTAAACTTCCAAGTCCAAGTGGAGTCTCAAGTTTTTTATTTTTTGTCAAGTCACAAGTCATTAAAACAGAGACTCGAGTCGACTCGAGTCCAAGTCGCAATGACTCAAGACCCCATCTCTGGTGATTAATACTGCAAAACTCACAATAATAATAATAGTAGTGATGATAATGTTAATCATGATAACAATAATAATAGTAATGACATGACACAAATATCACGAGAGTATTAGAAAGAAAAAATAAAATTTAAAAAAGGGAAAGAAAAACACACTCATACACACACACACACACACACACACACACACACACGAGTACACAATACAGCGTTCCTTTGAACGTATACTTATGTTGTGGTTTTCTGCAGCTCTTGTTTACAGGGAGTCTCAGATCAAACTCCATGCCTGTAAGAAGATTTTTTTCTTTCTTAGTGTCCTCCATTATTGCCCTTTCCATGTTCAAATAATATTTCATCAGGTTTCTCCAATGTGAAATGGTGGGGGCTTCGGTGTTTTTCCAATGTTGGAGAATTAATTTCTTAAAAACTAAATGATGAATATAGAATTTGCCAAGTCGCTGGGTGTCTTAATCTCCCCATACTCTCCCCATACTTCAAATCAAATGTCTCGTGCATCATTTCAGACACACTTTCCTGGATTTCTGCGGGACATGTTTGGGATCTCTAGAATTTAAAATAAAGTTTGGTGTGTTTGAATAAAGCTCGGCTGCACAGCGTGTGGTGACGAAACCCTCTGATGGGGGTTAACCGCCTGTCAGACCTCAGTTCACCGCTGATTACATTGGATCCGTATCAGGATAAGCTTATTATTTTCCAGCATCATGTGATCCTAAATGACAGCGAGAGGCAGACTGAGAGGGATTTGTCGGCTGTGGGTTTGTAAACACAAACATCCACAGTTCCTCCCCGGCTGTGCTAGACGCCGACGGCCAGTTTTAGTTTCCTAGGATGGTGACGGAATGAAACAACTGCCCAAAATGCACATGTCATAATTAAGACATGATTGTTTTCAGCCTTGTACATCAACTGTACAGCATTTGTACAGCAAATGTTTACAGAGACACCGATAGGAAAAATTACTGAGTTGATGCAATGTGAAATGACTTAACTTTTCATTTTTGTTTGTTAAACCGTGTTGAAAATGGCTGTCTTAAATTTAACACAGCAGGTATACTGAGGTCCTTTTTAACCAAATTGGTCAAAATAATAAAAATATAATACTAAATAATGGAAGAAGTGTTATTTTATATGTTTGGAATTACCAATGTGTTAAAGATTTTTTGTGTTTTATGATGTTTTTGTTTGTTTAAAAAAAAAAAAAAAAATCAAGCACAATTGCCCGATGTGCCAAATATGACACAAATTGAAACTCATAGTTGGGAACTGATATTTGAAAAGAAATTTTTTTGGCTGTTTAGTTGGACCAATAATGGCTCCAGCTTCAAAGAATTGGAATTTTCTGCCAATTATTTGATGGTTCAGGCTTTACAGGGTTAATTAATATTAATATTGCCCTCCTGGGGAAATAACAGGGTCTCTCGGCATCTACCTGTCCAGCAGAAAACAGGCCAGCATGGTGTCGCTCTTCATCCTCCTCCTCTCCCTCAGCGCTCGCCAGCGGGTCAAAGCCAGTTTTTTCCGCTTCCTATTGGACGTGGAGCTATCGATCTGGCACGGCGCTGCGCTGTGATTGGCTGGGAGCTGCACACCTGCTGCACAAAGGCCGACGCCCAGAAGTGTCCCGAGCTCAGCAAAACAAGAAAACCCAGGCAGAGGGCAGGGACTCTTCAGACACACACACACACACACACACACACACACACACACACACACACACACACACACACCAGAACACACTGCTAGTGGCTTATAAGTCATGATGGAGAGGATTTGTTTTGTATGAGTCTGTACATTATTGTTTTGTTTTTGTTTTTTTTCCTGCTCATTCTGCCTTTAATTGTACAACCTTTATTAAGCAGCCATTTTTATAGTTGAACTCTGTGTTTTATGACACTCATTATAATGCCCAATATAATAATGCATTCAAACTCCTGACCAATCACACCACTTATTTCTTTCTTTCTTTCTTTCTTTCTTTCTTTCTTTCTTTATTAGTAGTACTTACTGCTGGCCTTTTAAAGTGTCTTTTTTTCTGATGTCTTTTATTTTGTATTTTGAATTTGTGGATACTGCTGGAAGATGTGAATTTCCCTCGGGATGAATAAAGTATCTATCTATCTATCTATCTATCTATCTATCTATCTATCTATCTATCTATCTATCTATCTATCTATCATCACCACAGCTTGTTCGCTTTCACACACACTGGCCAGTTATGGTTATTCTAATATTATGTTTTCATATCTCCACTTTGAAACAGTTTGTCCAAGACTGACTAATGAATACTTCATGCACTTCACTGTATTAACACTTTACTGTACTTTAATAGTGTATTCATATTTTTCATATCGAGGCAAAATCACTTGATGAGAGCCCACTGCTTCACAAAAGTCTATTTGGGATGTCAGATTACAGATTAAAACGCTGTTCTGACACCTTGTCGATGTGTTTGAGAGAAACTTCATATCACAAAATCCACTGACCCACTGTCCCGTCAAGCTCCACTGTAAAACTGTAAAATACTGGGCCACTGCTTACAAAACACTTTTTTTTTTTTTTTTTTTTTTTTAAAAACCAAGCCGAGAAATCCAAACCCAGATTAGCTTGTAACCAGCAGCTCTACTGACTCCAGTTATGTATTCATGTATTTATTTCTTTCTGCGTGCTGTAATGGCCTCACCGTTCTGCACGGGCCATCAGACAGTCTGAGAGCGGCGCGTCTTCAAGACTATTACATGTAACTTAAACTGTAATTTGATAGACAGACGGAGGGATATTACGCATCCTGCTGCTCTTTGCCTAAGTGCTTCGCTCCATCAAACGAAACACACAAAGAGATGAAAACATGCACGGGCCAAAAAAACAAACAAACAAACAACAACAAGAACAACAAAGAGCAGTAAGTGAGGCGGAATTACCTGCACAGCTGCAGACACACAAACATCCACATGCATGCCTGCAAACATGAGCAGAGACGCATTAAAAAATAAAATCGCATGAACACACACGTTCATGCAAATAACATGAGAGAGGGAGTGTGTGTGTGTGTGTGTGTGTGTGTGTATGCAGGGGTGGTGTGTGTGGGGTGGAGGGGAGAGGAAAACTGAGATATAGAACAGGATCGATGAGGAAGCTTTCGTGCACCACCAAACACGCTCATGGGAACGCAGCGCCGAGGAATATTACTAAGCAAATCTGACTCAGTTAAAAATAAATAAATGAATAAATAAAAACAGAAATAAATAGTGCAAATCCACTGCAAAACAAAATCTCCATCTTAACACGTCATTTAGTCTCATGTTCAGTGTTAAAAGCTTGTTTTTCTTCAAATAAGTTAGATATAATTTAATAGGGATAAACTTGTTTCCAGTGCAGTTTCACTTGTTTCAGGATTTCTTCTTCTTTTTTTATTTTTCTGAGAACAAGTATAAATCTGACTTGAGCAATAATTGTGCTGCTTTTATGATGCTTTTATGATGTTTTTTTTATATTTATCTATTTATTATTATATGTTATATGTTTGTGTTTTTTTGAGCTGCTGGATACCTGAATTTCCCCGTGGGATGAATAAAGTATCTTCTATTCTAAATCTGTTGAAACAAGGCAGATCAGCCACTGGGATCAGGAAAATGACACAAACATGTTAATTAGCAGTGGAAACACGTGGCGTTATCTCATCCCATTGGCAGATTTTTTTTAACCTTGTTTGCAGGAAAAACAAGATTTTAACATCGAAGACGAGACTAAATGAAATAAGAGTTTCTGCAGCGTCCAGAGCAGGAGGAGCCACAGAGAGGTGGCTTGGTCTGCTCATTATTTGTTGGCTCTAATCTTTGTTTGTTATCAGCAAACTTAATTGGAAATAACGATTTAATCCTGCAGTTTCCTTTTAATTCATTTGCTGTGTATGCAATGTGCTGAAAGAGGAGCTCATCCTGCATCGTAAACGAGGTGAGACACAGACGTCTGTCCAGGTATGCCCGCCTTTAACCCTATAAAGCCTGAACTATGAAAGAATTGGCAGAAAATTCCAATTTTTTTAAATTGAACCCTTTATTTAGTCCTATAACAAAATATACAAAAAAATAAAAAAATAAAAAATGTTATTACACGACCTTTCTGGTGTATGATATATGATATGTGCTTGAAGTGCCAATGGTATGGTCCAGGGTGAACAGGGGAAGTGTTCAAAGGTATACAACAGTATTTTGGTCAAGTATTGATTAAACTGGAAATGAAAAACGGAATTGAAAATGTGTATCATATATGATACAAATGGCTTTATAGGGTTAAAAAGACGTTGTTGTGATGTGAAAGAAATACAAGAGAAATGAGGCTGGTGTCAGCTGACAGATCCAGAGCCGACTCATGACCCTGTATCTGCCGACTGATCTTAAAATCCAGTTTCAATCAGATGATTTTTGGGGGCACTGGACCAACCGAGAGGGTTTACTGCCCCTCTGACCACTGAGGTCAAAGGTCACAGGTCAGAGGTCAGAGGTCAGATATACAGCAGCACTTTTTTTGCAGAAAGCAGAATGTCCAGACTCCCATCTCAACATTTTAATTTTTTTTTTTTTTTTTTTTGCCATTTAAAATATTTTTTATTTCCTTTGAAATTATTTTATTATATTATTTTTGACAGATCTGCACCTTCAGTCTAATAAATAAATAAAAAAATGAATAAATAAATATCACATTGATATTCTACTTCTTTACATTTTATCTTTAAAAAATATATAAAAATATTTTTTAAAAAAATATTTTTATGGGTTGATACATTTAGGTTTCACTGGAATAATTAAACCAATACATGAATAAATAAATAAATAAATAATGCTATGTAATCTTTTTTTTTTTTTTTTTTTTTAATATTTAATCTTATTTAATATAAAAACAAAATAAAAAGACAGAATTTTATGGTGTGACATTTTGGTTTGATCAGCTTTCCCTTTTTTTCATTTTTGATTTCTTCAGGTTTTCCTGTCTTTATTTGTTTCTCCTGTCCTCGCTGAGCTCAGGAGGCAGCAGGTGCCGAGGAGCTCAGGCTGCCAGCTCTATTTGTGGTCACCTTGTCCCGTCCTGCCCTGCACTCACACCCCCTCACTGGACAGTGTGTGTGTGCGTGTGTGTGTGTGTGTGTGTGTGTGTGTTTACACCAGGGTAGTGTGTCACTGTCACAGTCCAGCATTCTATTTTTCTGCTCTCAGCTCCCAAAGGAATGGGGTCCCCCCACCTCACCCCACACACACACACACACACACACACACACACACACACACACACACACACACACAGTGTATCTCAGAGTCATTGGGATTCAGACCACATAGTTTGGGGTCATGACTTTCTGCTGCGTACACGGCCCAGAGCCACGTAGCAGGGGAGAAGAAACACACACACACACACACACACACACACTCACACACACACACACTCACACACACACACACACACACACACACACACACACACACTGTGATCACACACTTACTACTCTTCTCTCTCCCAGACACAGACCGAAAAATGTCGTCTACACTTTCGTCTTCATGTTTGACCTCAGCGAGACGCACACCACTCTGTCTGTCTTTCCTCCCTCCATCCTTTCTTCCTTCTGTCTGTCTTTCTTTCCTCCCTCCATCCTTCCTTCCTTCTTTCTTTCTTTTTTCCTTGCTCCCTCCCCTCTCTCTTCATTCTCCCTTCTTTCCTTTCCTTCCTCTCTCCCTCCCTTCCTTTTTCTCTTTCCTTCTTTGTTGCACCCTTCCTTCCTTCCTTCCTGTCTTTCTTTCTTTCTCTCTTTCTGTCGTCCTCCTTCCTTCCACCATTCCTGTCTTTCTTTTTTGTTTCTTTTTTTCTGTCTTTCATGCTCCTTCTGCCCATCCTTCCTTCTTTTCCTTCTTTCTGTCTCTTTTCCCTTCTTTCCTTCCTTTCATTCTTGCTTTCCTTTTCCTCCTCTTCTCTTTCTTTCATTCCTTCCTTCTTTTCTTTCTTTCTCCTCTCCTTCCTTCCTGCCTTTCGCTCTTCCCTCCTTCCTTCCTTCCTTCCTTCCTTCCTTCCTTTTTCTTTCTTCCTTCCTTCCATACTTCATTTGTTTCTCTTCTTTCCTTCCTTCCTCTCTCCTCCTTCCTTCCTTCCTTCCTTTCCCTCTCTTCCTTCCTTCCCTCCTTCCTTCCTTTCTCTTCCTTCCTTCCTTTCTTCCTTCCTTCCTTCATTCCTTTCATTCTCCTCCTTCCTTTTCTCTCTTTCTCTCTTCCTTCCTTCCTTCCTTCCTTCCTTCCTTCCTTCCTTTCTTTCTGTTCCTTCCTTCCTTCCTCTTCCTTCCTTCCTTCCTTCCTTCCTTCTTTCTGTTCCTTCCTTCCTTCCTTCCTTCCTTCCTTCCTTCCTTCCTCTTCCATCCTTCCTTCCTTCTTTCTGTTCCTTCCTTCCTTCCTTCCTTCCTTCCTTCCTTCTTTCTGTTCCTTCCTTCCTTCCTTCATTCCTTCCTTCCTCTTCCTTCCTTCCTTCCTTCTTTCTTTCCCTCTGTCGTTCCCTCCTCCTCTCCTTCCCCACAGCCTCTCTGGCCTGTAGTTTTGTGTTTCCACGCTGATCCTGTACCTGGGGGCTTTTATTTTGAAGGCGCTGTGACGCTGCAGCCGAGGAGTTCAGGGGGGAAATGAAGCCGTTCGTCTGCCCACCGGACAAATTTATTCCCATCGTTCTCCTGTAAAACAATGGGCCAGCTCTCTCTCTCTCTCTCTCTCTCTCTCTCTCTCTCTCTCTCTCTCCATCCCCCCGGTCTCCTCCCCCACCGCTTGATAGAGATGTCTGTCACTTTGGTGAGACTCAACCCCCCCTCTCCACCTCCTTTTGTCTTAAACTCGCTCTCTCGCTCTTTCTATTTTTTTCTGTTGCTATCTTACTCTTTTGCATCTTTTTTTTTTTTTACTGAATGTGCCTCTGCCTGCCTCTCTCTCTCTCTCTCTCTCTCTCTCTCTCTCTCTCTCTCTTCCTCCTGTGTCATCTCTCTCCATCTCTTTTTTCTCTCTGGTGGTGAACGTGCACAGACTCTGCAGCATTCCCCACCCCCCCCACCCCCTTCGTTCAGCTGTAAACCCCAATAGTCTCTCTCTCTCTCTTTCTCTCTCTCTCTCTCTCTCTCCCTTCTTCTCTCTCTCTCACCTCCTCATCCTGATACTCTTTCTGTCTTCATCCTTTTCGTCACCCTCTTTCTCGCTCAGCCCCTCTTGTTCTTTATCTCTCATCCTTCCTCCTCCTCCTCCTCCTCCTCCTCCTCCTCTTTCCCCTCCATCTCACTCTGTCCTAGTTTCCACAGCCTGCGTTATGAATTATGTGCAACTCGCTCGCCTCATGAAAGAATCATCTCGGCCGATGAATAATAGATGCTGAGGAGAATAGAAGTGTAGGTTACAAACTGTGTTTACCCTCACTGCCTCATCTGCTGCCTTATTAATTTCACCCGAGTTAAAAGACGGACTGACTCACTCATTTTATTTCCAGGCGATGACTGGTGAGTTAAAACCAGCCGTCCGCCGTCCCCCACAGGCGCTTTTTGAGATGAGATGTGCTCACGAGCTCTGTTTACCTCATCGTTTTTTTTTTTTTTTTTTTATCCGGGATGTGGATTATTATCAGCTGCCATGACATTAATAGCACGAGATGAGATAGCATGAAGGAAAGCAGAGGTGAAAGGATGCTATTAGCTGCCTGTAACAGTACAGTCTGTCTGTACACACACACACACACACACACACACACACACACAAAAACCAAAAAAATCAATACAACTGAGCAACACTATATTATTTTTTATAATATCATATTGATCCTGTAGCCCCTCGTGGTGATAGGTATCATTCATGCATTTTTTCTTTCACATGATGTGATGACATGAATGTTAAAATCACATTTCTCATCAATCAGTGTTTTTTTCCTCAAACAAGGTAAAAAAAATCCAGCGGCGGGATGAGATAATCCCGCTTGTTTCTCGTGCGAATCAACTTGTTTCCAGTGTTTTCTTTATTCAAGTGTTATTTTCCTTCCTTTTCCTGGAGGCTGATCTGCTTTATTCTGCCTCGTTTCAGCTGATTTATATTTGTTCCCAGAAAAAAAAAATATCCTGAAACAAGAGAAAGTGCATTGGAAACAAGTGGGATTATGTCATCCCACCGCTTTTATTTTTAACCCTCATCATTTAAGCTCCTGATTCGGCTGTTATCACACCACTGATTGGATGTTATCAGTCCTAATCCTCCCACAGGTTTGGGTTAGTCGATTCCTTTTGCACCTTCTAATCATCTTAATGTCTTAACCAATCAAACGTTGGCTTTCATCATCTTAACTTTCCTTAGCTACTTGGTTAAGGTCAGGAAACGGCTGCCGTCATGGTTCAGGTTAGGAAACTTCACTATAGCTAAAAAATGACTCGGGTGCTTTGTACAGTGAAAAAGCTTTTCATTTTAAACACGCTATGCTGAACGCAGACAGCGAATGGGACGTTTATGTGAAAATGTTCTCATTTTCCCCGTCTGCAAATATAAAAATCGCCCTTGGAACCAAGAGGACACGGCTACATCGTCATTTATGAGGTGAGAAACTCATATCTTATCCATTCTTTATAGTTTCTAGTTGTGAATACCATAACATTAAGTCAAAGTAAATGATTTTCACTGGGAGATGTAGTTAGCCATCATGCAGATAGATAAAAAGATAGACAGATACAATACAATACAATACAATACAACTTTATTTGTATAGCACATTTAAAAAGAACCACGGGGGTAGCCAAAGTGCTGCACAGTAAAAACATATAGATAAAACATTTGCAAACAAAACAAAGCAATAAGATAAGAAGGTCGACTTTATCAAATACCGAAGGGGAGACTGAAATGTTGCAGCAGCAAAGTAAAACACAATAAAAACATGCATAAACATCTCTGAACATACTAAAAAAGGCTTACTGCATATAAACAGGCATGTGATGGTTGAACAGCAAAAACACAAAGACTGAAACGCCTGCGGTCTTTGATGCCTAACCTGTGCGGCGCTGCACGGGGTGCGACCTGTCAGGAAAATCAGGAAACTCAAACCACACCAGGAATCAAACTGGGAACTTTTTTTTTTTTTGCAGTCATAGTTGAGTTTCCAGGTTTTTTTTTTTTTTTTTTTACATGTAGCAGCACTTTTGACTGGCTGAATACATCCAACAGACTCTGATTTGGGACAGTCATCATCACATCTGGCCACATGTGTGTTGCACGATCAGCACTAAAGGGAGAAGAACAAGACTGAGCCACAGCAACAGCCTTAGAGTCAAGATTCAAGATTTTTATTTGTCACGATGATGCATGAATGAACAAGTACAGCAGCAGTGAAATGTGATGGCAACAACTCCAGCACTGTGCAAGTAAAATAAGATACAAATAAAACTAAAAATAAAATAGAAAAGTATATATACACCCCTATATACACTCCTATATACAAGATATATACATGAACATTAATTGTGCTGTAATAAAATAAAAAGGGAATAAGAGAGGAGGTGGGGTTGTTGATACGTGACGTGATCTGTTATGAAGTGTTTTTGTTATAGCACATGTTTTTTTTTTTGTTTTTTTTTTTTTAACTTTAATGATGATTCAGGTGGTTTCAAATATTGGCATTCGATGTTTCCGCAAACCAAGGATTTGCTAAAATGTGATGTTTTTAAGTGTCATGATGTAAACACGAGCATGTAAAGTGAGAGAGAAACACATTAGGAGGCTTAACATTTAGATAATGTCAGCCAATATTCACTAATATCATGATTCAGGTGGTTTCATTTGACTAATCATCATAGGACACTATGCATTTTAAAACTACTCAGACTAAAACAGACTAAGAGTAAACTATAAAAAAAAAAATAATCATGCTAATTTTGTTACAATTTTATTACAAACTTTTTTTTCTTTCCCCTTTCATAATCATCTTGTGAATCGCCCAAAAATAATCTCATGGCTCCCTGGGGGGTCCCCGAGCCACAGATTGATTGGACAGATTGATTGCACATGTTAGCTGGCCGCTAACATGTACGGTTAAGGTTAGGAACAGGTAATGGTTAAGGTTACGAAACATCAGCTAGTTAACATTAGCTACCTAAAAACAACCTCCTTCTGCACGCAGTGTCGCAATTTACAGCACCACTAGAGGGCGCTTCACTTTAGAACGTAACTATAGGTCGTAAATAAGCTGCTGTGCAAATGATTTATGGGTTGTTTTTTGCCCGGAAGACAAAAAAAATCACAAGTTTTCAGCCAAACGCAGTACAGAATAAAAGAATATAAAACTGTATTTTCTGTTGTTCGGCTGAGTGGTGTTTTTAGAGACACGTCCAGCTGTTCGGTGGTGATGTACCTCAGCCAGGCCTTGTAACCCTTCGCCAACACCCCTCGCACCAATAAGCCAAAAAACATAATTATTGTCATCATGAGAACTATATTCACTCTGCCTTTTCCATGTTTTCCTCATGTGTCATGACATGAACAACAACCGCGCCGAACAAGCTGGCGATTCCCTCGTTCCCCCCGCGCACGAAGGCATGAACCGAAACAACGCTTTAATGAAGATGTATGTACCCTGAGTGTATATGCGTGTGTGTGTGTGTGTGTGTGTGTACACCCTGAGACTGGCTGGCAAGCAAGCATGGAGGAAGGGGAGCCAGGGAGCGACGGGTAGAGAGAGAGAGAGTTGTGTGGTAATTATAGATCAAGAGGATGGTAATTCTACTGAGTCTCTATCCCTATAGGGTGCAGAGAGAGAGAGAGAGAGAGAGAGAGCAAGAGAGGGAGAGAGAGAGAGAGAGAGAGAGAGCAGGGGGAGGAAGAGTAAAGGAGAGACCGGAAGAGAAAAGATGGGAGTCTTAGAGAAAGTAAAGAAGAGGCAGAGAAGGGAGAGAGAGAGAGAGAGAGAGGGTAAAATTAAATCTTACTTTCTTATCTGACTTCCTTATTTTCCTCGTTCAATCTTATCTCCCTCACTCCGTCATATTTACCATTGTCATTTACAATTAGGAGCTCTGAGCAGCGTTTGCATCACATCCGTGACGATGAAGCAGAATGAAATGATCTGAACTGATTTGAGGAGGGAAAAAAAATATTGCGATGGAAGACACTGATAGAGAAGGAGAGGAAAAGGAAGAGAAAGAGAGGGGAAAAAGACGAGGAGAAAGCGTAAGAGAAACAAGTGCAAGAGAAAGATAGAAAAGAGGAGGAAAAAAAAGGCCTGGGTTAAATGAAGGTTTATCTATTCATCCTGTTTCCATCCATGGATAAACTTAATATCTTCCATTTTAATCCTGATTTCATTGATCGATAAACGCAGATTATCTGTTTCTGTTCCTCTGTTGCTTTAAACTGTGAATTTAAACTGTGAATTAGAGATTAAATCAAAACCACTTTACTCTCTGAGGTGGTGTAGGGAGTAAAGTGGTAGCATGTTTTAAGCGGAAGGAGCAAAGTGAAGGAATTCAGACTCGAATTCAGAACTTTTTTTTTTTTTTTTTTGATGAACTTTGATGAAGTTTTCTGCTCCTTCACATCTTCTTTACATCACCGGTGAGGAAGCAGACGCTTTATAATGTTCTGCTTCTGTGGCTAACAAAGCAAAGTGTTTCCCCGGGGACTATTTTCCCCGGCGGAGGAGGTGGAGGAGGGAGCGTTTCAGTTTGAAAAAGAAGTCCTGAAAAGCCAACAGTGCTGCTGCTTTTAGGAAAACTCATGTGGAGGACTTTATTCCGCTGATGGAAAACTGGAGTGAAGAAAGTGTGAAGGCTCTGAAAGTTCATGTTCATATCGTCGTGGAATGAATGGAAACCAGCGGCTGGAGGAAAGGGAGGAGGAGTGATGTGGCAGCGAGAGATCAGCAGAAACATTTCAAAAAGTTTCGTCTATACATGTAGATATTTTTTTTTTAGATTATTAGATGAATGAATGAATGAATGAATGAAGGCTTTATTTTGAACATGTGAAAAAACACAATGCAAAAACAGTACAGAATAGTCGAAACAACAAAACATGTCCAAAAAGTAGAAAGAAACATATGCTTATTTAAATCCTACCCCTTTTCCACTACTCAGTAATTACTGTATCAGCTGACTTCCATACAATTTATCCAGATATTTTGTAGATATTATTTATTTGTAGATAGAAAAGCTGGCCATTCCTCTCGACCTCACCTGCCTGACCTTTCGGCCTTTCTTTCACTAGTTTTGTGGTTGTTTTGTTTAGTTTACATTCTCATCCATGCACCACTGGTCACCACTGATACTACGGAGTGACACACCCCATTATTCTTATCTGCAGGTCAGCTTGGCTGTGAGGTTGTTTTTTTCAATAAATAAATGACTTTATGTTGGGATCTGCTGCTGTCTGATCTCCCTCTTTTGTCTCGAACCTGGAGCCGCTTCATGGTGACGTGACGTTTTATTCTCTGACATACAGTGTGGTTGAGAGGCTACGATGCTGCACTTTCACACACTTTATGCTGATGACTGTTTATTCTATTGACTGTGTTCTGTTCCAGCAGCTGTGATGTATAATCCACTCTATGAGCACACACCCCGCCCAGTCGCCAGGAAAAAATATTGGCATGTGATGTTTCCGCAAACCAAGGATTTGCTAAAATGTGATGTTTTTAAGTGTCATGATGTAAAAACGAGCATGTAAAGTGAGAGAAAAACACATTAGGAGGCTTAACATTTAGATAATGTCAGCCAATATTCACTATTAATAGCTGGGGAACATTGGCTAGGTAAAGGACTGTGGATGAAAACTAGCTATTCTAGCTAATTCCAGTGCATTTACATTTTAATTCAGTATTGAAATGTCCATGAATGTACACTGTCCCTTTTAAATAAACAATTAAATAAATAAATAAATAGGTAATATTAGCTGTGTCAAGCAAGCGTGACCTTTTCCTAACCTCAACTAAGTAGTTTTGGTGGCTAATGAGGCTAACAAAAGTCACAAAAATAGCTAAAGCGCTAACGTTAGCCAGCTGTTAGCCTGTTAGCAGTGACATGGCGCTGATGCCGGCTCCACCACGTGGCTCTGAGTGTTTGTGTCAATATGAAATTTATTTTTTGTTCGCTGACATTTCAAGGTATTTGTCCGTTTGCTGAAACCGAAAATGTCGATGTTTTATTTTGGTGACTGAATTTACAGCTGACTGTCAGCGAGGTCGCAAAATTTCAATACTTGGTCAGCGTGCTATGATATTACAACACAAGCCTCGCTATTATTACCTTATTTTATTCAACTTATGTTGTTTGTTTTGTCCCTGAAAAGGTTTATGTTTTGAGAAATCACATAGAATTCAATATGGCTCATAAACATGATGAAGTAATGACAGATTATGCCACTAATTGAAGATTTGTTAATCTGGGTTTAAATTCACCTGGTGCAACAGAGCTTGGGTTATTTTAAAAGTCAGATTTAATCATTTTCAGCCTGGATTTACTGGATTTTGATCAACGGTCATCAGGTTTAAAGCTGAACCCAGACTACACCTGCACTCCAGGTGTAATCTGAGGGTCTGAGGGTCTGGGCTGAGCCTGGCTGACTGGCTGGCTGGCTGGCTTGTAAGCTGGCTGGCTGGTTGGCTGGTTGGATGGAAGGCTGGCTGGATTGCTGGATGGCTGGCTGGATGGCTGGCTTGCTGACTGGCTGTCTGGCTAGCTGGCTGGCTTGTTGGCTGGTTGGATGGAAGGCTGGCTGGCTGGCTGGCTGGCTGGTTGGCTGGCTGGCTGGCTGGCTTGTTGGCTGGTTGGATGGAAGGCTGGCTGGCTGGCTGGTTGGATGGAAGGCTGGCTGGCTGGCTGGTTGGCTGGCTTGTTGGCTGGTTGGCTGGCTGGCTGGCTGGTTTGGATGGAAGGCTGGCTGGCTTGTTGGCTGGTTGGATGGAAGGCTGGCTGGCTGGCTGGTTGGATGGAAGGCTGGCTGGCTGGCTGGTTGGATGGGAGGCTGGCTGGTTGGCTGGCTTGTTGGCTGGTTGGATGGAAGGCTGGCTGGCTGGCTGGTTGGATGGGAGGCTGGCTGGTTGGCTGGCTTGTTGGCTGGTTGGATGGAAGGCTGGCTGGCTGGCTGGTTGACTGGCTGTCTGGCTGACTGGCTTGCTGGCTGGTTGTGTGTTGCAGATGAAGCGTGTTGATCCAGACGCAGCTTCCTGCACGCCGCTCTCTCTCTTAAAGCTGCTGCAGCTCCTGGATGTGTGGAGACCCTGCAGGAGCCACGTCAGGACAAAAGCTTCAAGTCCTGCTCCTCTTCAAACTGAATATCAAAACTTTTCCTGATGCAGTTTGAATATGAACATCAGATCGAGATCAGATATCTGCTCGTGAGTCACGGGGAGCTGCGCGGCGCTCCTTCACGCTCACCTTTTTAAACCGCTGAAAAATTTTGCTTTCCTTCTCTTTGGAGTTCAGTGCTGTAAAATTCAGTTATATTAAAACATTTACCGTGCCTTGAGGGAGGCTCAGGTTTCAGACTAGATGCTCTATAAAGGCGCATTAATGAAAAATACATTATAAAAAAAATAAGCACTATAAACAAAACTCAAACACAGCAACTATAAGGGAAAAACACAGAATACCACGAGGACACACATCAACACACAGTCAATTTTCAGGTTTTTATTTATGTACAATTTTCAGGGGGTTCAGTTGAATAAGAACATACGAATCTGTAAAAAGCAAAAAGCAAGTGAGTTTTTATTTATTTATCTATTTTTTTATTTGCAAAGTGACACATCGATGGTAAAAAGTTTAGACGGGGGGCAGTGGGTTTGCATGTGGTGGCTGCAGATCTTTTTCAAGACATTACAAGCAGGTACGGAGGAGTTAAAGGATATTTTTGATTTGCAAATATTGCATGCTGTGTGATTTATTTATTTAGTGATGCTTTATTGGACAGGAACCAACACAATGCATGTAGACAAACTGAAAACAGCTGTGCAATGCAAGCTAATTTGGAGGGCTTTTGTAAAAATAAGAGATTAACAAAGAAGGAGGGCAAACTGATTACAGCAAGATACGATAAAACACACATTCAACAGTAAAATAACTACAGGATATTAGAAAATATATAATTATCATTGCATTGCATTGCTGGGGTGCATCCAAATGCTTCTGCATTTTGAGTTCGGCTCATTTTTTCTTTTTCTTCGTACAAACACGTCGTCCGGCTGCACCGTCCCACCTGGATCCCAGTAAAACCAGTCTCTCCTCTGCCTCTGATTGGCTCGTATCCATTGCCTCCGCTGGTCTAAGTTTGGTAAAGGTTACGCTTAGGCTTTGGTTGGGGTCAGGGTTAGCCAATCAGAGGCAGAATCAGTGAAATTTGGGTGCAGCGATTAAAAACTTCCGCTCTCCCCGATGAATCGAGAAAAATTTTATGTCATAATATCCTTTTTATTTTTGATGCCATTGAACTTTTATTTGTGGAGGCTGCACGTTGGAAACTGTGGTGGCTTTTCTTTATTCCTCTGTTTGGTGTACAATTTTCTCTTTTCTCCTTCACCCTGTTAGTGCCATCCTGTAATCCTACAAAAATCACGAAAAAAAATCATCAAATTTGCACAAAACCAATCTACAAAAGTGTTATAGTCTTTTCTTTTTTGGAGTTAAGCCCTTTTTTTTTTTTTTTTTTTTTTTTTGGCAAAATTCAAATAATTGTGTGTATGAGCAGGTGTCACTTATTTACATGTTGGAGATCTCAGCTGTGACTCAGAGCTGTTGGATGGTGTTTTAGTTTAGTTTTGTTTTTTTTTTTTTAGTATTTCTCTGTTCTCTACTTACAGATTCATGCGTCTGGTCGGTTTGGGAAACGCAAATGAATCCTCACACTTTGCATCAGGTCACGCAGCCGCTCCTCGACGTGTGGCGGTGATGAATCAGTTTCCCTCTCCTTCTCTTGTTAATGCGTACGTTAGGCATTATTAACGCAGGCGATCATTAATTGGGGCATGAGGAATTGATTATGGCGCAGACGTTGGGGGGAAACATCACGTTGTGGTTAGTCGTCCCTTTTCGCTCCGCCGGTTCAGATTTCCCTCGGGCCGTTTCCGTGATGGGTGCAGTTTTTCTGAACATGCATTTTTTTTTTCTTTTTTTTTTTTTTTTTTTCCCAGGCAGTTTCAGCGGTTTGGTTGCAGATGGACTGCGCCCCCGAGCCACGTGCAACATTAGAATTTGGGACACGGTGCAGCTTTCTCATCAAGTTCACCCTGCAAAACGTCTTCATCTTAACATCTGATCTCATGTCCAGTGTTCAAATCATATTTTTTCTTCAAACATGGTACAAAATTTTTTTTAAAAATCTGCCAGTGGGATGAGATAATCCCACTTGCTTCCAGAATTTTCTTGACTCAAGTGTCATTTTCTTGATGCTGATCTGCTTTATTCTGCCTTGTTTCAGCAGATTAACACTGAAACAAGTGAAACCGCATCCGAGACAAGAGGGACGGATTTTTTTTTCACCTTATTGGAAGAAATACATAATTTTTCAGACTGAATGTGAGACTAAATGATGGAGATGATTGTCAACATGGAGATTTCTCTGACTGACACCATTCGATCAAATCATGCAAGAGGAATTGCACCTGAGAAGACACAATCAAACCAAGATCAAAACCGAGAAAAAGTTGATTTAAGTCACCTCTGAACTCCTTTTTTTGGTCCATATAGCAACACATCATACCGTTAGAAAAAATAAAATAGCCCTCTTTGTTCCTTAAGGTTGGTTACATAGATAGATAGATAGATAGATGTACTTTATTGATCCCAAATTGGGAAATTCTTGTGTCACAACAGCAGGTTGTCCAGACATTGCATAAAAACAATAGTAGACTAAAAAAAAATATAACTAGCAACACTAGAAAAGAGAAACATATAAATATATCTCTCTAGAAAAATAAAAACAGTAAACAAAGTAACAAAATAAATGGATCAATACAAAGAATATAAGAAAAAGAAAAAAAATGCACACCGTATAAGAGCAAAAAATAAATAATAGTGATACTACTACTACTACTACTACTACTACTAATAATAATAATAAATAAATAAATAAATAGATAAATAAACAAACAAATAAATAAATAAAATATACCAAAATATACATACAGAATATCTATAGACTTTTCACCTTTGAACCTTTGCATAGACCATATGTTTAATGAAATATGTCTACAAAATATCTATAGAAAAGAAAATGTATACATAAAATAGATGTATATTTATTATGTATAATTTACAATATAAAATCCACGTGGCAGCGTCTGATGCCCGGTACTGTCGGCTCTGCTTCAGCCTCATGGAAGACATTTTTATATAATATATAGGATATATATTGACACATGATTAAATAATATCTATCTATCTATGGATGTGTGTATGGATGTCATCATCTCCTCAGGTGGGAGTGTTAGCATGCCGCACAGGTGAGCCCGGACGTGAACACGGGAATCTGTTTCTTGAAACTTTCCTGAAAATGTCACAAGTCGGCGGAGCGTCTGGACCAATGGGAGGCTCCGCTTTGTGCCAAGTTTGGAGCTCAAAGCCCAGCAACAGCGCTGTCAAACTTTGCTAATTAGCATTGGCAATGAGAGTTGGGTTTATAATAATGAGTGTGTTATCACTTGAGATCCAGACTATTGGGGTATTAAATGGTCTGGTTGGGGGGACGTGAAGCGTGGACGGACGCTCGCTCGCGGGCCTTCGGCGGCGCGACGCTCAGACATGAATTAAGCCACAGCCGGTGATTACAGGGACACTTTGCCAGGCATGAACCAGTTTTAGTCCAATCCTGAATCCTTTTATTGTTCTCTTCACTCAAACTGTCACACAAACAGGGATTAAGCCTATTTTAACATATATAATATAATATATATATAGTTGTAGTTGTGCAAACATAAATCTAGATTCACGTCAAGATAAAACTTTGTCGAGCGCTGTGAGGAAATGAGGCCACTGCAGGATTAGGACTCAGCAGGGAGAAGGAGAATATAATAAAATAAAAGCACGCAGCCACACTTTGTATTTGTACACACCGCATTACACGATAAGATGTTATTGTTATTATGTTTTATACAGTGGAATAAATTAATTAGCACTTGCAGCTCGCTCATTAAGAGTTTTACTAACAGCTGTCAGGTACAAATATTGTTCACAACAAAGTCCCTGCTGATTAGCATTCAGTCGTCCACGGCAACTGATTGATCTGCATAAAATATTCAGCTATCACCCTCATGTGCCGCTTGTTTGTTACGACATTTATCTCTGACTTTCCTTCCGCTAATATTACAAAGACGCCTCTGATCATGTGCATGCCTCCTTTTCAGAGCTGTCTCTCCCTCTCTCCCTCTCTCTCTCTCTTTTTTTTCTCTTTCTACTCCTTCTCTCTCTCTCTCTCTCTGCTCACTGGCCTCTTTTCTCTCACCACACCCTCTCTCCTCATCCTCCACCTTCTCTCTCTCTCTCTCTCTCCCTCTCTCTCTCTCCGTCTCTCTGTCTGTCTTCCCCTCTCCTGTGTGAATGGACAGGTCTGCTCATTAAGGCCCTTCCTTTATCATTTAATGAAGTCATTGGATTAGAGATGAGTCTGACCGGTGGAAGGGGAGAAGTCTGGGGGGCCGCTGGGGGCCTGGGGGGGTCCACGGGGGGGCCGCGGGCCGCCGCTTTGCCTGTTGCACCACACAGACGAGTGAGTGTGTGACTGGAAGTTAAGGCCAAGTCCGTATCAGTTTGTGTGTGTTTGTCGTTGGGATGCACGTGACTCCAAATCCAACGCTTGTCAAGTAACAAATAATAACTTTCAAACAGTAAATCACCCCTCTGAACATTTTTCTATGAGTTCGACTTTATATAAGACATACAGTGAAGGAAAAAGGTTTTCGGACACCCTTAAAATTTTACACAATCTCACAATCTCAAATATGATCATGAAATATTTGTGGAAAAATCTTTTTTGTGTTTCAAAAGGTGTGGCTGCATTAGACAGATACAAACAAATACAAATTATATTTTTTTGTTTATTGTTTACCAGAAAAACTAACTACACTGACAGTGTAATCTTTCTCTTCAGGCGTGTTTCCTGCGTTAGGTTCCTTGTTTTAGCCATTTTTGTGTCTGAAGATCTTTCAGATGTGCTGCTTTATATAGACACCAAGCTTGGCAACAAAAATTGTGTCTTTTAATAAAAAGAACAACCTTCATCACTGGTACCAAAATGACCCAATACTCAAAATTTCTTTTTATTTTAATGGAACCTATCAATTTTAAGTTTTTAATGGCTTTTTTAGGATTTGTATAGTATTTTGGCTTTGACTGTACGAAAAGAAATTGCACTTGAAGACCTAAGAGTGATTTGTTAATGCAATATTTCACAAATGCATGGGGGGTCCCAAAACTTTTTTCCACCACTGTACATTTGGCTTTGCTTGTCTGAGCATTTATTTTGAAGTAGCATAAGCCCAGACATCAGATGATAAAGTGCATAGTGGATGAGGGTGCACCAACAGAATAGACAATAACAGTCACAGCATGCAAATACTGTAAAACCATCTTTAAATTTAATAACACAACACAAAGAGCTCCTGATAAACAACACACAGAGATAAAGAACCAAACAGGGAACCTGAGCAGTCATTTTATATTTCTTTGTGGTTAAAATCCACCAATTACATATATATAAAAAAATCATTTCCAGTTTGAGCCACGTCCACACATTTCTTTTTTTTTTTGCCCCAAAACAAATACAAGTACAAATACCAACAGCAGTGCCTCCACACAGCCCTATTAGCAAACTATTAGTCAGCTAATGTTTGGTATTTTCCTAACCTGATCCACGACCTCATCCTCACCTTAACCAGGTAGTTCTGGTGGCTAACCAAACAAATGAAAGAGACCAAGTATCTGGACAGGGCTAAAAGAATTGTCTGAATGTTTATCCTTAGAAAAAAACATTCTATCAGTGGAAATGGAGCGATTAAAAAACTTTTTTTTATCAATTACCTTGATCATAAAATCTTTAATAACAGCAGGATGAAAGACGGTGATGATTACTGTAGGAGGAACAATTTTTATTTTTATTTTTCTGTATTATTAAGCATTTTTATTGTATTTTTTTTTTTTTACCTTTTTTTGAACATTTTTTACCCCAACTTTTCACCTGCCTCTTGTATGTTTTGTATACAGTAATATTTCCATTGTGTTTCTTGAAAAAAAAAAAAAAATGTCATTCACAAAGTTTGCCGCCTGCGTTATCCTTATGGGACTGAAAAAAAAAAAAAAAAAAAAAAAAGCCAAGTCTTCTCAGAGACGGTAACAGTTTTGAGAAGCTCCTCGCGGTCCCACAGTACAGAGGAGGGAGTTTTCTTTCTCCTAAGTTACGTTCATGGTTTCTGATAGGGGGACCTGTTGCAGCCTGGAACGAGATATTTACCTTCAACTGCGATTCATCTGGACTCTCATACCAAGAAGTTACTGTAGAGTGAGTTACATTTTCATTTCAGCTCAAGTTTTTAAGCAAATCTTCGATACAGATGAGCGACAGTTTGTATTCCAACAGCCGTATTATCAAATCCTCAGACGACACAGCGACTCTGTCGCTTCTGAAAAAAGGTAGTGACATTTCTGACTACTGTTCTGACTGCTACATATAAATATCTCTGTGTTTTGACTGACAGCTCTCTCACCTGCAGCACACCTGTAGACAGTCTGTGCTGCAGATTACAGCAGTGATCACATTTCCTACGTCGTCTGAGAGCTCACGGCTGGTAAAAATCACACGCCTGCAGATTATTTTTGAAGCAGGCTGATGACATCATCAGTGACCCGTCACATGTTGGACACTCAGAACATGAGCTGCTGCCCTCGGGCCAGACGCTCAGATCCTCACTGCCGACTGAACAGCTTTCAAAAACACAGACCGCTGTCCCCCTGTGGCGATGTGTTTAATGACCTCACAGACCACCGTCTTCATGTGGTGATGTGTTTAAGGACCTCACAGGCCACCATCCTCCTGTGATGATGTGTTTAATGACCTCACAGACCACCATCCTCCTGTGGTGATGCGTTTAATGACCTCACAGACCACCATCCTCCTGTGGTGATGCATTTAATGACCTCACAGGCCACCGTCTTCATGTGGTGATGTGTTTAATGACCTCACAGACCACCATCCTCCTGTGGTGATACGTTTAATGACCTCACACACCACCATCGTCACACGGTGATGTGTTTAATCACCTCACAGACCACCGTCCTCCTGTGGTGATGCGTTTAATGACCTCACAGACTACCATCGTCACACGGTGATGCGTTTAATGACCTCACAGACCACTGTCCTCTTGTGGTGATGTGTTTAATGACCTCACAGACCACCGTCCTCCTGCGGCGATGCGTTTAATGACCTCACAGACCACCATCGTCACACCGTAATGCGTTTAATGTCCTCACAGACCGCTGTCCTCTTGTGGTGATGTGTTTAATGTCCTCACAGACCACTGTCCTCTTGTGGTGATGCGTTTAATGACATCACAGACCGCTGTCTTCATGTGGTGATGCGTTTAATGACATCACAGACCACCGTCTTCACGCGGCGATGCGTTTAATGACCTCACAGACCACCGTCTTCATGTGGTGATGTGTTTAATGACCTCACAGACCACCATCGTCACACGGTGATGCGTTTAATGACCTCACAAACCACCGTCCTCCTGCGGTGATGCGTTTAATGACCTCACAGACTACCATCGTCACACGGTGATGCGTTTAATGACCTCACAAACCACTATCCTCTTGTGGTGATGTGTTTAATGACCTCACAGACCACCGTCCTCACGCTGCGATGCGTTTAATGACCTCACAGACCACCATCCTCACGCGGAGATGCGTTTAATGACCTCACAGACCACCATCCTCCTGCAGCGATGTGTTTAATGACCTCACAGACCACCGTCCTCCTGCAGCGATGTGTTTAATGACCTCACAGACCACCGTCCTCACGCTGCGATGCGTTTAATGACCTCACAGACCACCATACTCACGCGGAGATGTGTTTAATGACCTCACAGACCACCGTCTTCATGTGGTGATGCGTTTAATGACCTCACAGACCACCATCCTCCTGCGGCGATGTGTTTAATGACCTCACAGACCACCGTCCTCACGCTGCGATGCGTTTAATGACCTCACAGACCGCCGTCTTCATGTGGTGATGCGTTTAATGACCTCACAGACCACCATCCTCCTGCGGCGATGTGTTTAATGACCTCACAGACCACCGTCCTCACGCTGCGATGCGTTTAATGACCTCACAGACCACCATCCTCACGCGGAGATGTGTTTAATGACCTCACAGACCACCGTCTTCATGTGGTGATGTGTTTAATGACCTCACAGACCACCATCCTCACGCGGAAATGCGTTTAATGACCTCACAGACCACCGTCCTCTCTTGGTGATGCGTTAAATGACCTCACAGACCACTGTCCTCACGCGGTGATGTGTTTAATGACCTCACAGGCCACCATCCTCACACGGTGATGTGTTTAATGAACTCACAGATCACTGTCCTCTTGTGGTGATGCATTTAATGACCTCACAGACCACTGTCCTCTTGTGGTGATGTGTTTAATGACCTCACAGACCACCGTCCTCCTGTGGTGATGCATTTAATGACCTCACAGACCACCGTCTTCACGCGGTGATGTGTTTAATGACCTCACAGACCACCGTCCTCCTGTGGCGATAAAGTTGATTGATCACTGATTCCTGTGTCTATTAATCTCTTTAAATAGTGGCAGATAATCCAGGATAGACACTGTCCTATAATCCCTTTCTGCTCATTTTGTACCGGCAATGAGCCCCGGATTTTATTTATCTCTTCAAAAATTTTCTGAAATTATTCATCACTGCTGACTGTCACTGTTTTATGTTTGATGCTGGATGCTGTGAAGAGCCCATGACACATTTCTCACTTTGTGCGACAATAAAGTTCATCTTCATCTTGATGTTGATCTTGAGATGCTTACATGTAACTCGAACCTTAAAAAAAAAACTTTACTCAAACTTTATCATTAGCTCACATGTTTATGTAATTAACGGGTTAAAAGGCTGCAGACAGCTCATGATATCGTCACGTTGCGACTCATGATGTGCGCTGAGCTTCGTTTTTGGAGACACTGTTGACCTGCTGACCTTTTGCCTCGTCTCTATTTTCATTTCGCTCAACAAATGTTTTCTCACACCTTGTTTTTGTCATTTGGTTAGTTTTCAGTAACAACCCTGCTAATAACATATCAGTATTAAATAACTTTGATTTTGGAAGGCACAATAACGGCACAAACCCACTGCCACTCTTCCATCCAAATACAGAGACACATCATTTTGTTGGTTGAATAGATACAGAAACAGATAATGACGACTCTGCCCTAGTATATACTGTGTGTGTGTGTGTGTGTGTGCGTGCATGTGTGTGTGTCCTCTCTTTGATCCTCCGCGTGCTGAGCTGTCCATTTGAAGCCTTTCAGCCTGAAGAACTTTCACAAGAGGAGTTTGTTGCCATCGCCTTGATGCACCAACAAACCAGCCTCTGCAGCACCAACACACACACACACACACACACACACACACACACACACATGCAATCCCTTGTGGCAACCACTCTCTCTCTCTCTCTCTCTCTCTCTCCCTCTCTCACCCTTCCCCTCTGCCTTGCCCCGGGGGGGTGGGAGTGACAGGGAGGTCTTGACAGATCAGTCCGGGGTATAAAAGGACAAACGCTGCTCATTAAATAAACATACCTCACAGTCAAATCGGATCTGGCGGTGACGGCCGGCGAGCAGAAGGGCGCGCTCGATTCGCTGGATGACAGAGCAGCTGGCCTGAGGTAACTCCCGTGGCCGCCATGTTTGCGTGCAAACTTCCACTTAGTGGCTGCTGTTCACAGCGGTGTAAACGCACGGCTGAGGCCCGCCGCGGTGTGTGTGCTAATGTGTGAGTCAGCGTGAGCGCCAGTGAGTGTGAGTTGGCGAGCGTGCGTGTGTGTGTGTGTGTGTGTGTGTGTGTGTGTGTGTGCCGGGGCTCATGTTTTATTGAGTTGGGCTCCTCGCAGGGCGGCTGCAGCCGGCCCTGTGTGTGCCTTCAGAGAGCTGTGTGTTTGGGCTGAGGGGAACTGTAGCAATCACACACAGATAAAAACATCACAATACAGAGAACACGGATACCTCAACATGGGAACGGAGGGGAGCGGAGGACGAGGAGAGGAACTGGCAAGGGCACACACACACACACACACACACACACACAGGGTTGGAGAGTAATGGGTTGCAGGTAATGGCGTTGATGTGCAAAATAAATGTAACTGTAATCTGTTACAGTTGCTGAAAAAGATGTAATGAATTTAAAGGACCAGACCGGTGATTTTGATTTTAATGGAATTTACCCACATTTTACATTTTACAACAAAACGTTTAAGCAAACCAGGGACTACAGATTTCACAGTATAGAATCAAAATATGAATTTTTGGTCGAAGCAGCCGCCTTACAATGTTAATAAAGTCCTCAACATTCAGAAACCACACAGCTGATGATTGGCTGTGGAAAGCAAAACGTTTCCCCGCTTAGGGACTATTTTCCCTGGCGGAGGAGGAGGAGGAGGAGGAGGAGGGAGCGTTTCAGTGTGAAAAAGTCCTGAAAAGCCAACAGTGCTGCTGCTTTTAGGAAAACTCATGTGGAGGACTTTATTGGGCTGATGGAAAACTGGAGTGAAGAAAGTGTGAAGGCTCTGAAAGTTCATGTTCATATCGTCGTGGAATGAACGGAAACCAGCGGCTGGAGGAAAGGAAAGGGAGGAGGAGTGATGTGGCAGCTCTGAAACCCCACTGCCTAAATCTTTTGTTTCAAATTCAAAGTCAAAACCTAACAATCTTTTTCATGTTATACCTTTATGAAGTTTTGATGAAAGACTGACAGTCATCAGTAGGTTTAAACCGCCTGGTGCTTTGCCTGGTTTAATCCAATATAATATGTCCCATTATTTTGGTGTAGTAATCAAGATTGTTATGGTAACACTTTACAATAAGAGTACAACAAATAACGTGAGTTAATGCCGTAATAAACATGAAGTAACAGGTAATAAACATGAAGTAACAGGTAATAAACGTGAAGTAACAGGTAATGAACATTAAGTAGCACTTAACTAACTATTAACTAATGTGTCAAAGAATCATGTCCTAATGCTGTTCATGCTAAGGTATCAATTTATATGTTATTTAAGGGTTATTGTAGATATTATTAACATTACTAAATGCCATAATAATCATTAACTTACAGTTAATTAACCATTACGGCATTAACTAACATAAACTTACATTAACTGTTGTACTCTTATTGTAAAGTGTTACCATAGTTACTTTACTTTTTTCATGTTTAAAATGCTAACTAGTAATCTGTAACCACTTACATTTCAAAAGTAACCTTGCCACAACACACACACACACACACACACACACACACACCCATGCATACAGTTGGTGCTGGATGTGCAGGGCTGTGTGTGCACACATGAATTCACAAGGATGTTGCTGATATAGAAACATGCACACACACGTGCATATGGTGGAAAAAGACAAAAGCTTTCATACTTAAGAATGCACGCACACACACACACACACACACACACACACACACACACACACCTCCATAAAGGCAGAGCATATATGCATGAGCCTGCCATCACAAATGCACGCACATGAAGCCTGAATCGTATGTATGAACACGGACACAATAACATCCGCGGCCGTAAATAAACGGCCTCTGTCGCTCGGCGTTAAGTGAACAGATCTGCTGCACGCAAACTTCCACTTCCTCTCTCCTCCTCTCACAAACTGCTTCTTCTTTGTCTCTTCTTCTTTTCTTCTCCCCTCTTCACTCTCCACTTTCATCTCCTCACCATCTCGTCTCTCATTCTTTCTGCTGTCTTCTCTCCTCCCTCTCTGGTGCAGCTGTAGACAGTCACAAAGTACATGTACTGCTATACTGGACTTACAAGAAGGACCTTTTCTGAGTATCTGTACTTGAGTTTTTTGTTTTTTTTCTTTTTTTCAGAAACGTGTGACTTTTAAGGCTCATATATGCTCAACATAAATACGGATATGGATGGAGTTTGCTGTCCATATTTTGTGTTCCTGTCGCCTCAATTTGTGCAGGTTTTCAGGAAGTTTACGGATGAAATGGAGCAGCAACAAAGCGTGGGGTCAAAATCGGTCAATGAGCAAGACGTGAAGAAGAAATTCAAAAATTGATGATATTAGAGACAAGAATTATCCGTCTTCTCTTGCGGTGATGCGTTTAATGACCTCACAGACCACCGTCCTCTCTTGGTGATGTGTTTAATGTCCTCACAGGCCACTGTCCTCCTGTGGTGATGTGTTTAATGACCTTGCAGACCACCGTCCTCCTCTGGTGATGTGTTTAATGACCTCACAGACCACCGTCCTCTCTTGGTGATGCGTTTAATGACCTCACAGACCACCGTCCTCCTGTGGCGATGTGTTTAATGACCTCACAGACCACCGTCCTCATGTGGTGATGGGTTTAATGACCTCACAGACCACCATCCTCCTGCGGTGATGTGTTTAATGACCTCACAGACCACCGTCCTCCTGCAGCGATGCGTTTAATGACCTCACAGACCACCGTCCTCCTGCGGCGATGTGTTTAATGACCTCACAGACCACTGTGCTCCTGTGGTGATGTGTTTAATGACCTCAAAGACCACCATCCTCTCTTGGTGATGTGTTTAATGACCTCACAGACCACAGTCCTCATGTGGTGATGCGTTTAACGACCTGACACACCACCGTTCTCCTCTGGTGATGTGTTTAATGACCTCACAGACCAGCATCCTCCTGCGGCGATGCGTTTAATGACCTCACAGACCACCGTCCTCATGTGGTGATATGTTTAATGACCTCAAAGACCACCATCCTCTCTTGGTGATGTGTTTAATGACCTCACAGACCACCATCCTCATGTGGTGATGTGTTGAATGACCTCAAAGACCACCATCCTCTCTTGGTGATGTGTTTAATGACCTCACAGACTACCGTCCTCATGCGGTGATGTGTTTAATGACCTCACAAACCACCGTCCTCATGCGGTGATGTGTTTAATGACCTCACAGGCCAGCATCCTCATGCGGTGATGCGTTTAATGACCTCACAGACCACTGTCCTGATGCGGTGATGCGTTTAATGACCTCACAGGCCACCATCCTCACACGGTGATGCGTTTAATGACCTCACAGACCACCATCCTCATGCGGTGATGCGTTTAGTGACCTCACAGGCCACCATCCTCACACGGTGATGTGTTTAATGACCTCACAGGCCACTGTCCTCCTGTGGTGATGTGTTTAATGACCTCGCAGACCACCGTCCTCCTCTGGTGATGTGTTTAATGACCTCATAGACCACCATCCTCATGCGGTGATGCGTTTAGTGACCTCACAGGCCACCATCCTCACACGGTGATGTGTTTAATGACCTCACAGGCCACTGTCCTCCTGTGGTGATGTGTTTAATGACCTCACAGACCACCGTCTTCCTGCGGTGATGTGTTTAATGACCTCACAGACCACCGTCTTCCTGCGGTGATTTTTTTAATGACATCACAGACCACCACTCTCCTGTGGTGATGCGTTTAATGAACTCACAGACCACGTCCTCACGCGGTGATGTGTTTAAAGACCTCACAGACCACCGTCCTCCTCAAGACTTCAGTAAACAAACCAAGTATATATTTGCTTTGCATATAATATGTGTACTAGCCGTTTATTCATGATTTCACCTGGAGTTCAAAGACAAAGATGGAAGAAACAAACTCTTGAAATTGGGCGCAGAGGAATAATGTGAATATTTTGACTCTAATAATGTGGTTGTGTCCATCGCTGCTCCTGTGTGATATTTCTGTTGCCTCTCATCTCTTTTAGCCTCCTCTCCTCTCCTCTCCTCTCTCCTCTCTCCTCTCCTCTCCTCTCTTCAAACATCTGTGATAGCAGCTGGGTGCAGATTCCCTCCTGAAATAGCTGCCTAATATAATCACTGCTAATAGCATTATGCTTCACACTATTTACATACTGACTGAATAAATTATCAGCCTGAACTCTCCTACACCTACGCTCACTGGAGCCTCCCTCTCTCTATCAGCTCCTTAAATCTTCACCTCCATCCCTTCATCCCTCGCTCCCTTCCTTCCTTCCTTCCTTCCTTCCTCCCTAATTCTCTCCTCCACCTCCATTTTCCCCTTTATCTACCCTCCCTAATCAGTGCATAGATGGGAGGAAAAAAGAATGGGGGAAAAAAATGACTTAATTAGATCAATCCATCCGCTTGTTAATGTTTGCTGTCGCCTCCTCATCTCAGACACACACACGCACACACACACACACACACACACACGCACACGCAAACAAACACTGTTGATGAGGAATCTGCCTCCCTCAGCAGTATTATAAAGCTGTCGTCAGCGAGACTCAACCAGTAGGTATCTGATGGTAATGCAAGACAGGGGTTTTGTGAGTGTGTGTGTGTGTGTGTGTGTGTGTGTGTGTGTGTGTGCAGGGGCGCATGCATGTGTGTCCTTGTCAACTGCTGCATCGCGAAGCCATTATTGATGGCTCCCAAGGCATAGACAAACACAAAAATGGATGTAATAGCACCATGCACACACACACACACACACACACACACACACACACACAGAAAGGCCATGTGTCTCTTATGACCTCATATCAGCCAGTGGGAGAAGCTGTGAGTTCAAAAGGTAGAAGTAAAGCTCCAGTGTGAAAACTTTAACTCATCTTTGATAAAAAAAAAAAAAAACTCTGTCACATATTTATTCATTCAGTTTTGACATAATTTTGATTTTTCGTGCTCGCTTTGTGAATTTTTGATGGTGAAAATCGTGAATAGTTAAACAGTGGAGAATGGGTAGCTGCGGTTCAAACAGGCAGTTTGGGGGATCAGTTTCCTGTAAGTGGGTTGAAATGTGGAAGGCAAAAACAGTTAAGGGCCCCTGTGTTTTCCCAGCGTTGTGTCAAAATTCGTCTCCCCTAAAAAAAAAAATATATATATATATATATATATATATTTCCCCTGATGGCATGTGTGCTCACCTCAGATTCACACAGAAAATAACGTCTTTAGATAGATAGATAGATAGATAGATAGATAGATAGATAGATAGATAGATAGATAGGTATACTTTATTGATCCCAGACTGGGAAATTCACACGTTACAGCAGCATCATCAATAAAAACAAAAAATAAAATAAAAATAAAAATAAAATAAAAAAAGTTAAAATTAAAAGTATATACAATAGAGACTAAATATGCGAAATATATACACTAAAGACAATAAGGGCTAAGTATATACAATAAAGTGGCCTAAGAATATGAGATGTTTAAGTGTTGAAATGTAAGAAATGTAAGATACACTGATGAAAATAATAAATATGAAAAATGAAAAATACAGATAGTAGATGGTATGGCACAGGGTAAGCTTGACACCATGGAACCAGGAAACCAAGTGGCAGAACCCGACGCCCGGTAATGGGATTTGGCAACTGTCCGACTTGATTTGGCCCCATGGAATCACCACTTCTAATAAATAACAGTTAAGGTGCTGAGTGATGGATAATAAAATAAAATAAACTAAACAAGTAAGCAAGGTGCTGAGTGCGTGACTTGCTCTTGCTCACTTTTGAAATGGTAAGACAAAGCTGATATGTTCATGGGATTAGAAAAAATATATATATAGATTACCATAAGTAATTTGTCAAACTGTCTCATAATGGATGATCTTTCTTTTTGTGATCTTATTGCATCAAACCACAAGAATTCGTTGATTCTGTGAGGAAACTGCCGGGCTACAATTAGTCTGGTTTTCCATGTATAAAATGCGTTTTCAGCACAACACCGGATAAAATCCTCTGGCACGCAGGAAGAGGTGCTTTAAACGTTTGTGGGAGAAGCATCAGAGGTGTGTTTGGTTACATGAGGAACTGGCAGCAGCGACTGCGGCCACAGGAAAGAGCGCGAGAGGAGAGAGGAACTCAAACTAGGCCACTGTTGGTAACGGAGGGAACCGACAGGACATCTGTGCATCCTTCCCGATGCCAGAATGATTTTTTTCCAGGCAAAAATAGTGCCATAATGCGCCACGTGGAGAGAAATCTCTTTAATCAATTGCAACAATTTCCCTCTTGCATGTAAACCTGCTGTTTTTTTTTCCTCTGACAGATTTTTTTGGTCTGAGGTATGAAGGAAGCAGAAACACTTTAAGCAAAGCGGTTGACTTTTTGGCCACAAAGGCCTCCATCTTTTGGTGCTTTTCCTTTACCCGGTGCAGAAAACAGTCACTTTACTTTTCTGGATTTCTTTTTCCATTGCAGACGGTACCTCCTCCTCTTTTTCCTCTCCTCCTTTCTAACAGAAAAATGTTTTATTTAAAAAAAAAAAAAAAAAAAAAAAAAAAAAAAAGAACATGAACAATATTAGTGTAGTAAAAAGACTGGCTGATTTTATTTATTTATTTTTAACATGGATAGATTATCAGCTATGGCACAAGTTTTGTGAGTGTTTCCTG